>NW_011352461.1:33757-65950 GCF_000735185.1 Notothenia coriiceps
GAGAGAGAGAGAGAGAGAGAGAGAGAGAGAGATGGATAGAGAGAGAGAGAGAGATAGATAGAGAGAGAGAGATGGATAGAGAGAGAGATAAATAGATAGAGAGATAAATGGAGAGAGAGAGAGAGGTAGGTAGATAGAGAGATAGAGAGAGAGAGAGAGATGGATAGAGAGATAAATGGAGAGAGAGAGAGAGGGAGAGAGAGAGAGAGAGAGGGGGGGAGGGAGGGATGGATAGATAGATAGATGGATAGATGGATAGATGGATGGATGGATGGATGGATGGATGGATGGATGGATGGATAGATGGATAGATGATAGATGGATGGATGGATGGATGGATGGATGGATGGATGGATGGATGGATGGATGGATGGATGGATGGATGGATGGATGGATAGATGGATAGATGGATGGATAGATAGATGGATAGATACTTTATCGATCCCATTTTGGGAAATGATTTGGTTACAGAAGCAGAAGTGTGTTCAGACATTAAAATACAAATACTTCAAAAGTGGAATAGAGAAATAGAGGGTTCGTTATTTGTACATTTGCTGGCTTATACACTTTATCCACCAAAATTAGGATATATATTCAGTTGTATTACAGGAAATAGGCTTATTAAAAAAAGGCAATAAACTCTATTCCCAAAACCAGCAGATGGGTTTGTCTTTAAGTTCTTTTTAAGTGTCCCTCCGGAGTCCCTCCGGAGTCAGAAGGGTTAGTAAACAGAGAAAATGTTACAGTGGTTACTAACTTTTTAACCGGTTACCTTGGCGACACACTTTACCTCACATTGACTATATACAGTATTGATTGTCCTTCCTCCTTATCTTCCAACCATTTGGACGCAGACTTGCATTTCCCCATAACGATGTTGTTTAACAACCGGCGTAAACGGAAAATGCCGTTTAATACTTTTTAATAGCCTTCATTTTCGCTAAATTGATTTATCAACTTTTAATACTTTTTAAGACCCCGTGGACACCCTGTCTATCCTCCTCACCTCTAGTGGCTTCATGGAACTTTCAATGATGGGAATCATCCACTGGTGCAAGAAAAAGAAACACAGCAAAAATAAGTTTTTCAGACACGCACCACAAACTGTGAATTGTATATATTGGCATCCTTTTTAAAAGATTACTCGTCATTTTTTCATGTTTCTTGTTCTGGCAATTAAATCACAAACTACTGTGAATATATGCGATTACAAAATGTGAATGGACAGACTAAATATAGAATAACACATTAGTTCCATTATAAGACTGTACCTGTTGAGTGAGACCAACTAACATCTGCATGAAGAACAGCTGAGGACAAAGACACACATAATTAGTGGCATGACATCAGAAAAAAAAAACAATATTTTTCCACTTTCAGGAACTTTTTTTGTTTTGTGTCTTTACAAGTCAAAACTACAAACATGTAAAACATTGTTTTCCCTGAAATACGCAAATGACTTTAAAAGGAATTTCATTATGTTCTTCATCAAAATTCAAAGCAAATACTAAGCTCTCAAAAGATATGCAGGTCTTCTTGCTTTTAAGTACTTTTAGGGAGATGCTTTTAAAAATGTACGAGCCTTCACTGAGATCAGTCATTATGAGGAGAGAAGGAACCTCTCTGACAGTACAGCTGCAGCAGAAGGGGGGGGGGGGCTTCTGGCTTAAGCTGACATGAGATATTTCCTCACCATTTCAAACAGTCTCCTGAGCAGGAAACTCATGCGGATATTAGGAGAGCGAGGGAAGTTGAGCTCGTAGCACAGAGTTGGAGCAAAGACAAAGTAGTACATGTCTACAGAGATGGAGAAGAGGTCAATGTGATAGTTAGTTAAATATGGGAGAAAAATGTAACGCGAATAAGAGACGTGGCACATGATAGAAAAAATCATTGATGAAGTTTCATACAACAACTAGATGTGTTTGAGTACCTCTGATGGTGAGGTTACCAGGGTAATACACCTTACGGTCGCCTCCATTTAAGTGCTGCGCTGAGGGACCTGCAGGCAGAATGAATACAAAAACATGCATGTTAAGTATGTGTCTGGTCATGTAGTGGTATACACAAGTCTATACAAATACAGAGAAAATATGATGAGTGTGTGGATGATGAAATACAATCTTTTTTGTTAAATAATCAAGATTTACCCACAGTATTGGGAGATTTCCTGTGTGCTTAACTGTAGATTTGTGAGAGATGTAGTATCAACTGTCTGCCATTAGATGTCACTGTAACAGCATGAGCCAGTAACAGGCAAAACATACTAACTGATATTAAAATGAGCAAAGACAATCTGAATGGGTGTTATGTAAGACAGTATGCAAACTACTTTTTACAGGATTATTTTGGCACACATGTTTTTTTGACTTACAAGACAGCGACCTGGCCAGTTTCTTTGCCTTGACACTGCTCAGCTCTCTGCACCACTTGTTGACGTCTTTATAGGAGTAAAGCTTTAGGAAGAGGATAGTGTGAGTCCCAACAACGAACACACCGCCAACTGACAGAGAGAGAGAGAGAGAGAGAGAGAGAGAGAGAGAACAACAGATTGTATTTAACACTGTGATTTGGAGCAAGCTGTATTGTGATGAACTGATATACTGCCTAGACGTTTAGGTGGGAAGCAGAGATGAGGGAAAGCTAATAGATGGTAGAAAATAGTGAGGAAAAAGGGAGGAGGGGGTAAGGGGAAAGAGGAGGAGAAAGGGAGCAGGAAGTAAGAAAATAAAGATGAAAACAAATAGAGAGAAGGGATGATTTAAGAAAGAGAAAATGATGAGAGAAAAAGGGTCATTATTTGATCTGGAACAAACAGCAAAACAAGCCCAGTAAAATAAATCATCTCAGCTTAAAGTATGAGTGCAGTCTAACTATGCCAAGGACATTATCATACAGTGTGTGTGTGTGTGTGTGTGTGTGTGTGTGTGTGTGTGTGTGTGTGTGTGTGTGTGTGTGTGTGTGTGTGTGTGTGGACCCCAAAAACTGTGCTTTTTACGAGTCAATATAAAAATATATTTGATGTTTTACAAATAAACACATTTTTAGCGTGTGATTGTACACATCTACAGACACACACAGGCCTAGCACAGCTTCATCAATAGTCACCATATGCTTGATAGCAAAGGACCATGCTGAACAGAGAGGGGAACAAACACACACACAATAAGCATATACCCACACACTGGTACAGCAACACACAAAGGAAAACTGCCTGTTGTGCCAGTAGGGTGATGTGGAGGTCATTACACCTGGCATCAAACCACAGCAGATCTTATCCATTAACCATCTGTCTCTCTGGCTCTCCTAAGGCTTTCAGACAACTAAATTTTTGCTACAAAGAAAGCTACTGTTAATAATAATCATAGAAACAGTGAGAGGTGGAGCTTAAATGAAAAATAAAAACACACTTTCTTTCAAGGATGTGCAATATGGATAATAATTGAAGTTTGGATCTCAGATGGGAATTCGGGGTGAGCATCTGACTTAGTTATTCTGCTGTGTAGAGGATTTCTTCTTTGCTCATTCATCACACTGAGAGCTGTTTGAGAACCTTCTTTCAAGAAAGCTGAAAAGGTATTTGTCTTCCATAAGAATCAATACGCATGTCCAAAGAAAATTTGCCCTCATATTTACTCTTTTCTATCAGGAACATCAGAGAGCTTGAGGTTTTAATGATATAGACAGACATCTTCAATAGAATAAACTGTACAGGTAATACTTACTGTAGACCTATAAGCCCATTGGTTAATGCACAATGGTTGAATACTGGTTGCATAAGCAGAGTGTGGTTTACACACAGTTCAGAGCAAATTGAGAATGCTTCACTGTATGCACACCACAGTGTATTTGTGAATAGAATAAAACTCAGATGAACAGAGCTATTCTATTCTTCATCCTAAACAAAGACAATCCTTGCAGCCCACTTGTACAAATGATTAAAGGACATCAAAAGAAGTGTAAATAATGAAGGTGGATAATAGTTTCCCCTTATCGCTATAGTATTCTTGAAAAGGAATTTAATACTATTTGAAATGTAGCTTGAAATCCGATACTTGCACTCTGCTTTATGTACAATGTCTGAATATGGGTTACATAAGCAGTGCCCAGTAGATGCAGACCTACCTCCCTCTCCACACACACACACACGCACGCACGCACGCACGCACGCACGCACACGCACGCACGCACGCCCTCTGTCATTGCCCTTCCTGTGTGAACAGCAGCGCAGAGAAGAGAACAGACACACAGATGGACCGACTCCTTTACCTCCCAGAGAGAGAACAGATGAGAGGAGAGGAGAGGAAGATATACCAAATTGGCAGTACAATAATCCTTTTTCTTTAACTAGATGATCATTTAAAATGTGTGCCAATTGCAAGAGGACACAAGACACTAACTATGTGTCTCATGATTAAGGTAGAGTTTGAGTTGGCCTAACTAAAGTTTGAGGAAAAGAGGACTGAGACTTTGTATATTAAGTATATTACAGTATGATAACGGTGAAACACTGTGGAATATTGTTGGGTTAAGTGAGAAATGTGATCTTTGGATTAAGATTTGTATTTTATGTTCAGCAAGTTGGATAACTAGCCCTCAAACCAGAAATATGCTCTTTTCTCGTACACATATTAGTACTACAAAATAGAAGCACAATCTTTGTTATATTGCATGTTCAACATTTGGTGAGAGTCACATGTCCTGTTGAATGAAAATGAATGACACTGGCTTCCTAAATGATCGTCCTTGTTTGTTTCACATAACCAAAGCAGCAATCAGACAACGTAAATTAAACAAAAACTGGATATATTGCTTTAAATGAATCACTCAAAGACATATAGTGTGCTGGTGAATCAGGATCTGTAGAAAATTGCTAATTCTTTATAGGTGAGTTTTGCCGTTTTTCGGAGGGCGGCCATGGTTTCTGTCAGGCAGCCTGATGAAGACAGAGGAAGGTGACCCTTGGTTGACCCCGTGCTGCAAACCACACCCCTACCTTGGCATCTCTCCTCTCCTCTGCACTCCTCCCTTCTCTTCTCTTCCCCTAAGAGCCAGCTGGAAATAATCCAGTCATGACCAACTGGTCCATTACCACTAACCGACTCCAATTATGGCTCTGTATAAGATATGTCTTTTACTGCACTATCAAACTGGTCGACTGTTCTCTGAAGGGCAAGGATGGGAATGTCCTCCTAATCTTTATCACAGTTACATTATGTCCTGCTTTATACACATGGAAACACTGTTAACTACCAATGACTGGATAATGCTTTGGCTGCATATTACATGATACTATTTTAGTCAACTACTTGTCTCTATTATGAACGGTAGGTAGAAGCAAGGCTGCGGAGATGGTATCTTAAGACAGTGAACAAAAATCTTACCTGGGGTCACGGAGGGGACCAATAGGACGACTGCAGCAGGGAATGTTAGCATGTTTACCATGTTAATGCAATGGACCTGAAATCCCACACGTTCAGTGAAGGAACCCTGGGAAGAAAGAGAGGAAGAGAGGGAGAGCAGGAGGTTTTACTATATAAACTAAAGACAGGAAGGTTTACCATTTTTAACCAAAATCTTCCAACAAAATGTCTTTAGTTTGTTTGTCGATGCTTGAACTTTAGTCTTTTGTTGTTGAGCTTATTATTTAAAAGTAGAATACAGTGGCTAAAAATGACAATTGAATGTTTTGACCCACATTTATGGTGATGGTGGCCAAATGAAGTTTTCAGGATGCTCCATATTCATTCCAAAGTGACATATGCCCTAAATGCTGATGGTGAACATGTGCAGATGCGGTTGGGGAGGGTCAGCTAGTAGAAATCCCTCTTTGGAGTTATGAAAGTGCTCCAAATTCTACAGTTCAGTTAAAATCCACAGTGCTCTGATGTTTAAGTTTCTCCACTCACCTTTGATAGCTGCCTTTCTGTGTAGAGAGCCACCAGAATGAACAGGTTGGAGGCTATTAAAACACAACAAGAGAGAGCGATTCATATCAGTTTCTCTCTCTGAAAGTCTTGCTGTTTTCACTTAAACACTCACAACAACACAATTTGGCAATTTGTTTGTTTTATCTGCAGGGATATAGCCTCTTATTCTCAGAGCAGATACTGTACGGTAGATGAACTGAAAACACGAAATGCATACACACACACACACACACACACACACACACACACACACACACACACACACACACACACACACCANTGAACAGGTTGGAGGCTATTAAAACACAACAAGAGAGAGCGATTCATATCAGTTTCTCTCTCTGAAAGTCTTGCTGATGAACTGAAAACACGAAATGCACACACACACACACACACACACACACACACACACACACACACACACACACACACACGGATGATTAAACATCAACACCTGATGGAAGAAATGAGCCGGCACTAACAGAACATATGTGTTACACAGCACACGCCAACTGCTAGTTAGTTAGAGTGACAGGGCAAATAAATGGGTGTGCCTGAACGTGCACACACATACACACGTCATTTAAATCTAATAGGAAGTAAATAATAGGGAACTTCCTTTGGATTTAACAATATCCTGATTTTAGAAAGTGTGATCATTAGCCAATGAAAAAGATCCAGAAGTAAAGTACCACTTCCTTTATTCAACATGACTGTTTCATACATTTTACCAAAAGAGAATTGTAACAGTTTATATTTAATTCTTAGTTCTTCATCAAACACAAAGACACTATCCCACCTGAATAGCAGAAGACCTCATGGCACACTCCTGCCAATGTTTCTTTTAAATCTATTTTGGATACAGGCCTGTTGAGCATCTTTCACTAACAGCAACTATTGAGCCTACTTGTGCATCAAACTGCAACAAACAGCGCCATTTAGCACCTGCACAGAGCAGCCTTTGGGAGTTTTTCAGGCACCAACAGACTTAAACGACAGTGAGATACCTTACATTAGAGTCAGTTTTATTTTTATTTAGGTCCCTCCCAGGGACACTTGCCTAACAGTAAAACTTTATACGCGGGTTTTCTAAACTTTCCCCTCTTTTCTGTTAGGCTACCATAAATTGTGGCCTTCTAATTTGCTTTTTGTCTTGGTATTTGTGTGTGGGAGTGTGTGTGTGTGTGTGTGTGTGTGTGTGTGTGTGTGTGTGTGTGTGTGTGTGTGTGTGTGTGTGTGTGTGTGTGTGTGTGTCTGCTGCAGTGACTCAAAGAACAGTATGCCCTCTGGGAATGAGTTGCTCTACTGTCCATGCTACTGTAAACAGACTCCCATTCCCACCTGTCTCTTTGCCATCGGGCATTAACCTTAACTCCATCCTTCTCTCCCTCCCTCCTTCTCCTCTTACCCTGTGCACCACTTCACATCGACCCTCTCTTTCTTCCTTCCCCACTCCTTTATTATCCCTTTTTTCCAACTTAACTCTGTTTTTCAACCCTGCCATTTCCCCTATTACCTACCCTCTCTATATAGACCATAAAGCACTTCATTTTCTCTTCCGTTTAAATAACCCCCCCACAGCTTTTCTCCTTACACCCCCACTCATCTCCCTTTCTCCTCTCTTGCTCTTCATTTCTCTCACCCCCTTCCTCTCTCTGCAGCACATGCAGGGTGCAGCATAGTATATAGGGCAGGTGATTGTCCCTCTAGAGACACTGTAAGCTGCACCACTGCAGACTTTCACTGCAATATACCATACAAATAAATATGCAAAAAACTTTGAATATGATATGTGCCTGCTCGCTTATCAGAAAAGGAAACAAGTGAGATCACACAACCAAAAACATGTCCACTGTTTCAACACAGATCAGTTAAAGAATAAACATTAATGAAAGTTTAGCACTTAATGTTACTAAATGTAAATATGATTTTGCTCATGTTTTTGCGTTTTTGTACTTACCAATAACAAGGCATGCTGCTGGCCAGCTGTAGGGATCCTTCAGAAACAAGGAAATCACCTGAATAGGGTCCACCAGAATGCCGTACCTAACAAACAAAAAGAAAGAAGAAAAAGACAAATCAAAATGAAAATATCAATTTAATCAAATGTATATTAACCGAATACAGGAGCTGATTTTCAAGACAATTTATGTAATCCATCTTCTTCAAAGTAAAACATATTAAAGAACTACACACAACACACTTTCTTTACCAGGGAAATCTTTGGTTTCGTTTTATTAATTGAATTAATTTCACCTTTGCACTTTCTAGGAGAGATATCAAAATGTGTCTGATAAATTAGATTACACGATTAGTACTGTAAAACCTCTGTGCAAAATAAAGATGATCATTTTTTGGAAAACCTTTTACTTGGCAAGTATAATTTTAGATTACACGTACTGTGAAATTGGAAAATTATTTTTACAGCAAAAGGTTTACAAGATTATCATTAGAAAGGCCACACTGGGTACAGGCATACTGTAGAAGAAAAAGACAGGGAAGAAAAAAAAAACGTACAGTACTCACCTTAGCAGGTTTTCTAAGAAGAGGCGAGCATTACTCAAAACCTGCAACACAGAGCAAGAATTAATAATGTTCAGTGTCTCTTGCCTGCATGTACATCCACAATAACCTTTGTAGTGTGTACGTTTCTTGATTTCTATGCTTCTAATTCAATAAATGGATATTTTCGCATTACCTCTCTTTCTGTTGCTCCCCTACAGTATATCTCATCTATTTTCTCCTTTACATATTTCCAATCCTCTTCATCCTCCTACCCACATTCTTATATCTCTCCTTCTCTCTCTTGGTCTTTCTAAATGGATTGTAATATCTCATTACCCAGCACAAAAGCTCTATGACTGGGGATGGGACAAGTTCAGTGAGAATGGAGAAAATAAAACTCCTGCAATGAACAAAACAATCTCTGTTCAAAGCCTGGATTAACAGAAGGGCTAGCCTTGTCTTTTTCTCTCGCTTATTCCCGACACAGGAGGAAGATGTTGAGCTTGACATTAACTTGTTGTCAATGTTGAATTGTTCTTGCACGTAATTTAATATTTTAAGAAAATTAATTTTAACAAGAAAAAGGGTTATGATGGGAGCTAACTTCAATATTTGCATTATTTAATGAAACACTAAGTCTTTGTGTCAAACACAACCCCTTGATAAGACTATTTTTTCTATACTTTTATATTGTATATCATTTGGAAATATTTTAATGTATTAATCCATGCCAGTGTATTTTCTGCTTAGTTCTCCTTCTGTTTTGATATTAGTGAAAACAAAACTGAATAATATCGGATTAGAACAAGGCTACTTACGGTATGTACTGTAAGGGTACAGTTGTTGTTTTATTGGTACTTCACTTATTATGAATAAAGTAAACTGAGAACTTCATTTAACTTGTAAAAATAAGCCAAACTGTGCTCAAACTAATTGTAATTATTGCATCCATATTGTCATTATCATTGAAAAATACATTTAAATGATCCTGGTGGGATTTTGTGCTGAATGGTACCAAACATAGTTATTTTCTTAAGAAGACCTCGGTATCACTGGATCAATTTATACTATAGCATATTCAAAATGGCCTTTAACAAATATTGCAGCTCCTGTGATTTGGATAATGAACTAGTCCACATTACAATTCGCAATAAATTCAAATAATTGTTCAGCCCTATCCTGGTGTGGACATGGCTTTGGTGAACATTTATATCCACCCTAGATTTCTATGCACACTTTTTTCTTACCAGCATAACCACACACCAGTTTAGGATTCCTCTGTAGTTACTGAAACCACTGGATGAACTCAGCAGGGACTCCTGTGTTTTATGACAGCTAATGAAAGAAAACAGAGTAATGGGTGAAGCAATGACCATCATAAATAGCTTAAGGTACATTTATTTTAATTTCACTCACGAATCAACTATAAATCCAACAGTAAAAAAATAAAAATAAAAAACTGTTAAACCTACATGTCTAACCTCTAGATTTGCTGGCAGTAAATCAATCAATCAAAAACTTTTATTCCAGACTCAGGGTTCAGATAAAAGACAAGACATTACATATAATAAAGTAAGAAAGGAAAGATTGGAAGATGAAAATACCAGCCTAAAACATTAGGCTTTATTAACACTAGTTTACGCCCAATAAATAAAAAGGTTGTTGCAGCTGCTCAGACAACTAATGGTGAAGTTTGTGTGGTTAAATGTTTGTCAAACTACTTTTATTATAGGACACCAAAAATAAATCGTACTGATTTATTGCTCTTTAAATGACTGATCTGGTGCTCAGTCAGTTCACAGGGTATTAATTACATTATATAAAAAGCCTTTTTAGGCTAAGGGAATTAAGTCTACCCACAATTCACCCTGTTCATCGGGGAACTATCGGGCACGCCCCTAATCAATGAAGCAACCTGGAGTAACGCTGGGCATCCAGGGTGAGTTCTAAAGTGTGTTATTCTGCCAAGAAGCTCAACAGATGGGGTTAAAGTATGAATGAAAGACACTTAAAACCACAAGGTTGGTTCAGAGCGACCTCAAACGACCCTGTCCAACATTTAAACCCTCAATGTCTGCTGCACTCAAACTAGTTCAAAAGCCATGCTGACTAAATAGAACGTTAATAAAAGTAGCTTAAAGTGAATATAACGTCATTCGTTAGCCCTTTGAAGTCTAACTTTTATATTCAACTAAACTTTCCTCGGACGAAACAACAGTTTGTTTTTGTAGCTTTAAAACTCACCTCATTCTCTCACTTATGTCGTTCCTGCGTTTATGTTTCTCACTCTTTGAGTTTGATCGGGCTGTTTCCACCATACGGTCTCGTTTTCCCAGGCCATTATCTTTTCCCAAATCAGCGGTCACTGAGCTCTGAGACGCCGCTGCAGACTTCCCATTCATCGGCTGCATACTTCCACCTAACCCCGCTGCGAAAGTCGCCCTTCTTCTCAGAGTCGCGTCCGAGTCACCCATACTGACAGAGAAAAACAACAACTTTAAACTTACTAAAGTTCAACTCTACGGCTTACTTCTGATGGTAGCATGCCTGTTGCTCTGTGCGTAGTGTGGCATAGAAGAGGGAAGTGAACTGTTGCCAAACAATCCGCCCAAAGCTCAAATATCCGTACAGTAACTGGGAGGTAGGAGTTTAGGATGACGCCACTTGGTGTTGCAGCAGTCCGGCTAACTTGTCAGACTTTACCACGCTGCCACTGACGGATGAGTCAGATTCTCAGTAGGGGGTGGCTCATTTCAGGCAGTGGCAAGTACTTCCGGCATCTGCCACAGAGGCCGCTACTCCGTGGTATCTGTGGCAAGTATATGCCAGAGATGCCACAACTTGCCAATAAAGTTGATCTTTTTTCTTTATTCTTCTCTCTTCCCAGCTCCATCCATCACCGTTCTCTGTTCCTGCAGGTCCTGCTTGCTAATAAATGCTCATATTTTTTTACACAATTACAAATAAAGTCAATGTATTGTATGACATGAAGTTGTGCTTCATTCTGAGTCAATAATAAATTCATTCTGCCTTCAACTGCAAAATGATTGTGGACTGCACCGACATCCATGTAGCTGCCCCCCAGTAAGATGAACCAAGCAAAGCTGACACAAAGCTGTGGGCTCTTTAAGTTGACATGAAGAATTTGGTGAAATATTTTGGTAATAATTTGGAAAAAAGCATGACTGGACGATGCAGAAACTTTCTTATAGGAACTAGCAGGGAAGATTTATCACTACATATTGTGCACACTTAAAAGGCCAAACACACTGGCCAAACACCACCTCGTTTACAACTCTCCAGTTGACAGCCATGACTCCGTCTAATTGTTACCTCCCCAAGCAACCCTCTTCATCGAGGGACGCGCATTGGAGTGGAATGAAAGTCCCCGACCTCAGCAACAGCACCAAATTGCTGGCCCTGGTCAAACCTGCCCCTGGCCTTTGTAAACTGGCCACTGAGGATTTGTCTGCTGTCCTAAAACGGTGGCTGTCTGGATGGCCAGGCTTGCTGGCTCTGCCTGCTGCAGTCGCATGGAGGCAAGAATTGCCTCTCAAGGCCTCCGAGCCCCATGCTCCTTCACCAGCTCCGGCACGTTGAAATGGGCCTGATGCTTGAGGCTGCAGCTCTGCTCAGGTGACAAAAGCCATGCCATGACACGCTGCCGCCCCTCAGTGCAGACCTGAACCAGTCTACTTCCTCCAGTGGCGATGTCCTTCTGGCCCAGTGGGTTGTATTGCTAAGCGCTCTTTGAGTTGTGAGCCTATATAAATTAATGCCATTATTATTATTATTATGTCTCCTCCTTGCTGTTTGTAGGAGTTGACAGACACCGGTCTGGACTACTTTTGGAAGTGCCAGGCTTCCTCCACTGTGCATCTCAACTTCTCATGGTAGCTGATCTGGCCACATGGCAAATATTGCCAATTGCTGCAGCGTGGGGCTGCATTTGTTACATCGTCGCTACACACCACAGACAGCGCGCTCTGCATCGCGCCATCCTCCTCTCCCATGTAGATCTGTAACAAATAAAGTAATGTACCATGTTTGTTAACATGCTATAATAGATTTGAATGAGCAAATACAAGGATGGTCCCAGAATCTGGGGTGGGGAGGGTTTATTTTTCCATTAGTTTTTGTCCTCTTGTCTGATTGTTGTTATTGATTTGTTTTTTCTGAATTTTGTATTTGTGTTATTGTGTGTGATGTGATTACATTGTATTTTTTTTAAATGTGTATTACATTTTTGAACAACATTTGATCAACACAAAGAAGGATTTGGTCAGGATCCAGACTCCAGTGTGGTAGTTTATGAATTAATCCATGCTCTCTACATTAGGAAAAACACATACCAGTGTACCAGATCCTTCGAATCTACACAGCCTAGAACCAAACAAAATCAAATGACACAACGAGATGTAAAAAGGAGACACACATAGTCGATATAAAACTGTCCGCTTCAATCTGAAAGAGCAATAAAACAAAACACCGGGGTGGTACCTGGTCTTGTGAACACTAATGTAATCCACAGCAATACACACCGATATACTCAGTATACACCCGTTCTAGGTTCTGATTGGCCTCTCTAGGTGGCATTCCTAGCTTCTGACCTGGCTGTCAGCGGTTGTCAATCACCAGTCCGTGGTTCATATTATCTAGTCGACTCGTAACATCGCTAAAACTTTTTTTCTTGACGGTTTTTCTCAGTCAACTAATGCTAATGTAACAGCAGAACACTAAATTAACACAGCCCTGCACACTGCAGTCATTATATGCCGGTCTGGTGGTTCATCATTCTTCTTTTTCATTCTCCTCCTTATTGACTGACATTAACGTTAAACATTGCACTCATATTACTCACCGAAACCTTGTAAAGCTGGCCGGTCCCGCATGCTGGCTCTTACAGAACCGACTAACTCCCCTTTCGTGTATGTACAGCTCTCAACGTGCCCAGACTTGTAGTGATTTTCACCTCGTTTTATACTTTTATTCTCATTCTGAAAGAATGAGGTGAAATGTGCCAACGTGACGGCCATCTTTGTGTTGGTGACGCGTATTGTGCGGGACCAGAGACATGTAGTTCACTGAGCGGCTTAACACAAAAAAATGTGTTACTTCACAGTTTTACGACACATTTTAATTTTTTTGACTTGCAAAATGTTCTTTTAAATTGACAAACATCATATGTGTCATTCGTGGCACAATTCAAACGGGATCAAAAGATACGTTTTCTCTCTCCATTGAATTTAAGGGGAGGGACTTCGCCTCTCTATTGGCTTCGAATTGAGGAGACATCTGATTGGCTATAGATAGAAAAAATTACAAGTACGAATCGGCTGACCGTCAGGGGAGTCTAAAAAAACCCACACACGAATGCACAGCGATCCATGCACAGAAAGCGGTTTGTGTTTGCAGGTTCAGAGGTTTTAAACGGAAAACAAATATGTGTGGATCAAAAATACACATTTACATTTTTTTTCTGTATTTGGAATTTATTTACATGTATATGAAACGGAACACATTTGTGTGTGCATTGAAAAACACAAGTGTGGATCCGGAAATACAAGTGTGAATCCTTTTGCGGATCATGAAATACAAGTGTGAATCCTTCTGTGTGCATGTGTGTATTATGAGACTGTTCTGAGCCCATACAAAGTAGGCCTGTACTCTGATTTATTATAGGGCGCATTAAATGTCTAGCAATGATTTTAAACAAATACATGTGCTTCTGCAACTTCTGTAAGCAAAGTGAAGTGGGTTTAAGTGGCCGGAGGAAGTGAGATGTCGAGATAAAACACGCTCCATCCATGGTTTTACAAACAATGGAAGTGTATAACTGCAGGTTAAAAACAGGTTTCATCTTCATCTTTCAAAATACTTGCCACTGCCTTTTTGGGGCACATGCCTAATGATTGCAATGCAAGTTGTAATTTAAGGCACTGCTAGTATTGTTGAACAAGTTCTGGCACAGCCTTTAATGATACTTGTATTCATTCAGTGTGTTTACACCGTTGGCCTTTTTTTAGATTAGTAAGTGGATATCACAACACTGTTACTAAGTAGATATCAACAGCTGGCTCTTTAAATGGAGTCGTATGACTAACATCTCAAAACACCAAAGAAACAACTGAACCTGATTGAAGTTGAGCTTTTTATCAGTTTTGAGTAGACAGATAAATCTGAGCTACTGTAGGTCTTAATGTAGAACCTGACAAGCTAAGGATGGCCACAGTAATAATGAAACCCTTTTATGACTAGGCAAACATGCATAGTGTTTATCTTGTTACAGCCATAGACTCTATTTGTTCACCCTCCACACATGCCAAACTTTACATGCTTTATTCCACATTTACCCTAACTAAGAAAAGCACGTTTCTACTTTTCATCCATTGATAGTTTTGTGGTGCATAATGAGCATTACAGCCACGCTGGTCCACTAGTGTGACAAATATGGACTGTAAAATATATACCTCTATCTATGGCTGAAGTATTTCAATGAACTATATAGGATTTCAAATTATTCCCAGAGTCTGGGCAAACATAACATCCTGTAGGTTACTCCTTGTGTATAGCAGCCTAAATGCTCTTTGAAATCTTTCATTTAATGAGAATGCCCTTTCTGTCTTTTCTACTTCTGTGTGCTTTTCCAATCTGTGGTGGAAACTGATCAGTGGCATTGATCCAGCGTTATCAGTCCTTACTGTCTATAAGGTTGTCTTTTAGAGTAATGAGCCTGTCGACTGTTGCTGGGATAAGAGACCTTGGAAGCGATCAATAGGAAACTTATGTCTAATGTTTTAACTCCTCCCTAAACTACAGTGTTTTCCCCAAACCATTTAACCATATGAAGCTCAATATCAATCTGCCTTTTTTGTTTTCACCTGTCTTTTTGCTCTTTTGTTTGTCCTGACTGTAAATGATTTAAAGCTGGTTTGATAATTGAGTATTGCAGTTGGACCAAAAAAAAGCATTGTTCCTCCAGTTTCAGCATTTTCCTGGTGTATTTTCTAACAACCGGTTATAATCTTTCTCAGGGAGGCAGTCTGATATTCGACTGAAGAGACGCATCAGTGGTGACGATGCAACATTATCACTACATTTTTAGCAGCCTGTGCTGCAAGCCAGTAGAGGGAGTTGAAGACTTGAATCGTTTTTCAACCATTCAGTGAGTCATGCCATTATATTGTGTCTTATTTGAGGGTCCCAGTTGAACAACCTGACGTATATTTATTGCCCTTGTGATGAATAAAATAATAACATATTTGTTTTGCTTATCAGATAATGCATTCATGAATACATTAGTGAAGGTTAGTATCGAAGTGACTTGTTTTCATGTGCAGTTTAGACAGTGGTGCTGGACAAATTCAGAAAGTAAAAATGATGAATCAAAGTTGAACTTCTCTGTATTGTACTGCAGAAGCCACTCTGTTGCGTGCAAACCTGCTAATGCTCGATGAAGTTATTTTTGATAACAGCTAGACATTTAACATTTAGAGAATAAGAGGTTTTACTTATGCATTATTCATGTTAACATTAGGGCCTCAAAATGGACGCTTTCTACGCAAGATCTCTGTCTGAGCTGCAAGAGGCCGGTAAGAACACAAACATATTTCTCTTTTCACGTCTTTCATTCTGTATCCCACCATAGAAACATGACCTTTACATGACCTTTCCACTCTTTAATACCTCTTTTACCTTGTGTGTGTTACATTATCTGTCTGTCAGGATAAACTACCTAAACATTTCTCTGATATGTGATGCTTTGAACATGTTATTTAAAAAAAACCCAGTCATTCATTTGTGGCTATAAACTAAGTAACAGGCTGGCTCTTTGTAAACCAGTTAAGTTCTTCTTTAACATGAAAGTCTTAGAATGATCTCTCTATTTTTAATTCCGCCAGCAAATACTTGGCCTGAGGTATTATTCTTGTGAACGCAATATCAGAGCAACAACTTGAAGGAATTTGTTAACTTTGGCGTTAATTCTAGTTTTCTTTTCTTACTGTTGTAAAGTTGGAAGCCATTTGTACTACATAATATCATTGTGTGTATTCAGCTAAAGGCCATTCTTTAAATCAAGAAAACATGCCCCAAACTAACAGTTTACCTGGCAGGGGTGTCCACATACGTTTGGCCACACCTGCCTGTGTATCCATCGACTCTGTTGCACTTTTCAGTCGGGTAAAATGTTTACATCACAGGCTGCCTAATCCGTGCGTGCTGGCACTTGATCAGGGCTAGGTGGGAGAGGAAGAGAGAAAGACTGTTTGATTGAAAAAACAAGATATAAGGCAATAGATGTCGAAATGAAAGATAAAAATAGAGACGAGTGAACAAGAGAAAAAGAGCAAGATGCGGTGGATACAGAGAGAAAGAGAGAGGGAGATCTCACCTTCTATCTACTGAATATCTCTCTCCCTCCATGTGGAGAGGCAGGGGGAGAGAGAGAGAGCGAGATAGTGTTTGCCCTTGCAGGTTGTAATGAAGCTGTGGAAGGATAGATGACTCACTTTAACACAGGCAGAAGAGAAATACACACTCCAACATCACTCAGCTGACCTGAGAGTGTGTGAGAGTGTGTGTGTCTGTGCGTTTGTGTTGGTGATGGTTGGAGAGTGACAATAGAGACTAATGCTGATTGTATAGGAGATTGTAAGGTGTCAGTAGATGGACAGGCGGTGATAGAGAGGTATGTGCTCTGCCATGCATACACAGCCAGTGTTTGTGCATTTTCATGTGTGAGCACATACATCTGTGTGCAGATATGAGGCATGCAAGTTGGCACTTTTCTGTGTATATGTCGAGCCTTGCATTAGTAAGTGAGGCACCTATCTGTACATGCACCTGTGAGTGTGTGTGTATGCGTGTGAGAAAGAGAGTGCATCATGGAGAGACAGATAGAGGTGTCATCACGCTGTTAGAGGGCTTTGCACCACGTCAGCACTTCTACAGTTCAGCCAAGGACTCCTGCACAACTGTCCATCCATCTCCACCTGTCTGAGGGAGGGAAAGGGTGAGGGCTGGAGAGAGAGGGATGGACTTCCTGCTAGATGACTGGAATCAGGAGCAGGATGGAAAAATGGTAGATGAAGGAATAAATGATAAAAACTGCCTCTTTTCAAGGATCCTGGAATAAATCTGCTGCATGTATCAAACTGAGCATGTACCCAAGCTGCAAGCTGAGTTAACCCCTCCTGATCATGGTCCATGCTAGTCCTCTGGCTGTTGTGGCATGCTGTATTAATGCACTCATCCTTCCCTGCGGAAAAACAGCCACAGAGCCATCACTTCTCTTAGCTTTCTAATAGAGGAATACTTTTCTCAGGATAAGGAACTACAGGGTAACTTGCTGTGTTCTGATATATTTGAACCTTTTCCTTTAATGAACATTGCAGGTTCCCTTCATCCTTAATACAACTTGACTCTGGACATCTTTTTGATGGTGTGTAAAAAAACAGACCCTGTCTTTTAAGCTCAGGTTTCTGTGCCTTTGAATTTTTGTATTTCTTTACTTGTGTGTTGTCCATTCAGGCTATCCAGTGCGTCTTCCTCCTTTGAATTTGGATGAACAAACTACAAGAAATGCCTATTTACAGCACTTTCACAGGAAAAACTACTTTTGGTCGAATTCAATGTTTTCCTGATTTGATCATTATGATATACATTGATGGAATATACAGAAAACCCTGTATATTATGTGTTAAACGTTGCTTTCTTTCAGAGTGCCCTGAGAGGTTAAACACATTTGTCTCATTGGCTGTCAACACATGCTTCATACTGACAAAGTTGTCAGTTTGAGTAAGAACCCCCACACCCACTGTCATTAAGAGTTGTATTTTATGAACAAATATGGCAAAATATTGAACTCAAAGAATATTGTATCACATAAAGGTTACAATCAGAGCAGTTTACAGCTGTTGTGATATTCACTGGACACATGAAAGCAGCAGGCAGAGTTTAATGCCACCTTTAAATAGTTTGACTAGCTTCAGAATATTAAAGGGCACAAGTTGGAGTGAGACAGAGAGAGCTGAGAGGGACTGGGCTGTGTGTGTGTGTGTGTGTGTGTGTGTGTGTGTGTGTGTGTGTGTGTGTGTGTGTGTGTGTGTGTGTGTGTGTGTGTGTGTGTGTGTGTGTGTGTGTGTGAAGCGGACCATGTTTAAAAGTTGGCCCCGGGAAATGTCATTTACCACTCGCTATGTGAGCGTGATGTAAAATGGAAATTATTTTGTGTGAGAAAGAACGGAGAAGCTTTTTATCTGTTTAATTTGGGGCCTCAGTGTTTTCCCTTCCGTGAAATAGGTGAGTTTGTACTCTCCGGCTAAAGACATTTCATCAGATCTGGCTTCAGTAGAGAGACCTTCAGACCTGCATGCTGTGTGAACTTCGGATCCATGCAGCAAAAGGAATGAAACGAGTTGGGGGAGGAAAGATCTAGGATAGATTCATCATGTCTGCCTCATGGGGGTTGCTTTTTACCATTTAACAGCAAAGTGACTATAACTGATTCAGATCAACCCTCACAAATACATTTATTGACACTACAAAGCTCCATAGAGCTAAGGGGAACTCTGGAGTTTGTCATTACCAGCAACAACTTCCACATACAAGTTGGTGTGATACATTTAAAAAAAAACATGATTGGTAATAGCTGCTTTTATTGTGATTCATTTAAAAATATTTCAAATGGGGAAATGTTTCACTCATTTTAAAGTCTGAATCATCAAGTACTTTGTTACAATAGCTGTTGGTTCACTATATATCCTCAGGCAGCAAGCATTGAAACTGGTTTCACCTCTTTACGCCGCATGTGTGTCTTAATGGCAATATGTGGTCCTGGACACACCTAGCAGGTACAACCAGAGAGGTGGTTTGGAACACTTTGCCAGATATATGTTGTCAACCTGATGGCATCACAACCCTGCAAAATGTAGTCTGGAATGATGTTATAAAAATATCACTCGTCGTCACCAGCTTGAGCTTCAATAACAGGATACATGTATTTATTATCCTTGCAAGAATGAAAGTAGTCATCACATACAGAGCATATGGGACAACTAGTTCCCCGAACAGTGTCCTGCACATCATGCAAGAGAGGGTGTTACACAGTCACAAGATGCATGAATACCGGTTCAAAGCAGTACAGTATACTATGTTTTGTTTAGATTAGCTAAGGCCCACATCAGAAATGATCATGCTTGTCATATACCTATCTCCAAAGAGGCTGAATCATCATGTTAATCGTTGTCACTTAGCTATCATATGCCTAAAACAGTGTGTTGTGATGCTCTTATCATACATCCTGTCATGTACGCAGTTACAGTTGGCCCTTTGTTAACATGTGCTGCTCTGATATTATATATAGAAGAGTACATTCAGTATTTTCCTAACAAACCTTGACCTGAAGGCTGGGTTTTAAGATGGGTATTGTCCGAGGGAGGACGCCAGAAGTAAGGGGTCGTTGACCCCCAATGAATGCCCCTGGCTGGATTATAATTTTACCTGCTAAAATGAATATTCACTGTTGAATTGAACACATACACATTACACACACACACACGCACACCCACCCCTGGGAATATGGCACTGAAGATCGTTATAGGTGACAATTCTTGCACTCATTAATTTATACTTGTGAATTTTTCAATGTGGTGTCACATATGATGTCATAATGTCTGTCTTTTGCTATCTTTTGCTTTTTTCGCTGTCAACTGTGACACTTTTACCATGAATGCAGGAAAATATTATTTTAATCTGTTGCTGGGTTTATTGAAAATCTCACACAATGTCCTTAAAGAAAAATGTAATATATTATGTACATACTGTATACATACAGAAAATTAATAATGACAAAAAAAAGTTTTTACATTTCTGATTCTCCTATTATAAATAAAAGAAGGCCACCGGTAGTGACACGCAAATTAACCATATCTACTCTGGCTAGACTATTTTTCCCCAATGTGTCAAGTGTGTGGTGATGGAAAAACTGACTGAAATCAAAAGGTAAATACTTTTGAGGTTTCAGGAAGTTCCAGAAAGCTTGTGGGGAAATGCAGCTTTACTTAATATCATGTGCCTATACTTACGCCCCCTTCTAACTCATCAACAAACTGCAGCATTATTATATTTCATGATCATTTTAAAGGTCCCATGTCATGGTCATTTCTAATCATAATTCCATTGTTGAGGTATACTAGAATACATTTATATTGTGCAATTTTCCAAACTCATACATACGTTTCTCATACAGCATCTCTGTATAGTATGTGTATTCACTCTCTGTCCTAAACAGCTTGTTGGAGCTCCTGCACCCCCCCTCCCTGTGAGCCCAGTGTGCTCTGATTGGTCAGCTCACCCACTCTGTTTTGATGAGTCCACCACCGTTACAGCGGAACATCAGTGGTTATGTGTTACAATGGCGTTAGCAACCAAACATTTCATTTTCATATAATCGTTTATTTGGCAGGGACAATGCACAATAATGAACACTTAAAACATTAAAATGTGTCAAGCGTAACAGTGCCAGATTTAGCTTTGAGCTAATTTCCATCCGCAGTCCCTCACATAAAACAAAATACATGATATGCAAAAAGTGCAAAAGAGCAAGAGCAGCATACACAAGTATTTACCACATGGCAGTACAATATAGCAGCTACGACATATAAAGTGCAAGAAAAGATCAAAGTGCTACATAAAGTGCAAGAGGAAATAGCCCTGTGTTAAAGTGCATTTAGCGGTGATTGCACGTCTGTTTGTTTCTTAACCATTCTTTTAGTTGACCTTTAAAGCTATTGAGGGTGGGATAATCCCGTATTTCAGTTGGGAGGCTATTCCAGAATGAGCTGCCTTTAACAGAGAGGACATTGGTACCGTTGACCAAAACACACTGTTTTCTGTTCGATAAGTAAGACTCAACCCACTGTATTGAATGCCGAAAAATTTAAATACGTCAGCTTTGTAAGGAGCACTTGGTGGTCAACAGTGTCAAAAGCCTTCCTGAGATCGCTGACGTATTTAAATTTTTCGGCATTCAATACAGTGGGTTGAGTCTTACNGACCATTTTAAGTCTTTCAAAAGTATGTGTTTTATTTATAAATGTTTACATGGACTGCCCCCCCCCCCCTTAGGGGAATTCATCCACAAAAAACACACTGGGCGCTGCACTAGGTCAGAAACCAGAGGAGACTGTGAGGTCCACCGTAGACGNGTATTTGGGAACAAGCTTTATTAGGTTGTGGTCTGAGTTGCCAAGTGGGGGGAGGATGGTGGAGCTGTATGCCTCCTTAACATTGGCATATAGCAGCTACGACATATAAGGTACAAGAGAAGATAAAAGTGCAAAAGGAGATACCCCTGTGTTAAAGCATACCTGCCAACCCTACCAATTTGGGAGGTAGTCTACCGCTTTTGACATGTTTCTACCGCCTACCGACTTAGCTGACTTTCCCTACCGATTTTCAATCTTCCCAAACTATAACAAATAAAAATGACACTCCATAGACACTGTACTCGACTTTTGGCGGACACCATTTGCACCATGTCTGTGATCCCATCATACAAACAGTCCTCTGTGTTTCTGAAAGAGAAACAACGTGCAGACCGGGGGTAATGCGTAATCAGTGGAGGTATGACTTTGCAGCATTGACAGTTAAGAAANTTTTGAAAGACTTAAAATGGTCAAAACTCAAGAAATTGTGTTGTTCAAGGATGGTACAGTGGTGATATGAATTTGGCTTTCTGTTCTGTTTCTTTTCTGTTCTATGGGTTTCAGGTTTGTGGCACAAGCAAACGACCAGTTTGTCAAACAGTATTCAATGTGGGATAGAATCATACTGAATCAGTGGAGGTATGACTTTGCAGCATTGACAGTTAAGAAAGGTCTGATTTGTATAAAATGTTGCAAGTTGAATTTAACGGTATTGGATACTTTCTTAATATGTTTCTTAAAAGTCAAGTTTGAGTCCAGTATGACTCCAAGATACTTGAAGTGGGGGACTAGTTTTAATTCTGCTCCGTCTAAAAACACATTGGATCCTTCGATTTTGACTGGTCGTTTACTGAACATCATGCATACTGTTTTTTTTGCATTTAACTGTAAGCAAATGTTGTTCAGCCAGTGTTGTCCAAAGCAGTTGAGAGACAGGATGTGATTATTTCAGTGTTTTTCCCATGTACAAAGATGACCGCATCATCGGCATACATTTGCACATTCAAATCAGGACATATACATTAGGCAAGTCATTAATGTACAGAGAAAACTGTAATGGTCCAAGAATGGAACCTTGTGGAACCCCAACAGGGTTAACAAGGTAGGGGGATTTGGTACCGTTGACCAAAACACACTGTTTTCTGTTCGATAAGTAAGACTCAACCCACTGTATTGAATCTGCCGAAAAATTGAAATACGTCAGCTTTGTAAGGAGCACTTGGTGGT
Organism: Notothenia coriiceps; assembly: GCF_000735185.1. NCBI lineage: Eukaryota > Metazoa > Chordata > Actinopteri > Perciformes > Nototheniidae > Notothenia > Notothenia coriiceps. The sequence goes on from NW_011352461.1 coordinate 56,628, forward strand.
CAACAGTCTCAAAAGCCTTCCTGAGATCAAGGAAGACAGCACCTACATATGGGCTCATGTCCAACATAGATTTAACCTTTTCCACAAAGACACAGTTAGCTGTCTCAGTGGAGTGGTGAGCACGAAAACCAAACTGTATTGGGCAGAGTGGAGCGAAACCTTTGTCTAAATGTTGGTGATCAGTTTTGACACCCATTTCTCAGCTACCTTAGAGACACAGAGGAGGATGCTGATTGGTCTGTAATTGGACATCATTGCCTTATCCCTAGATTTCAAAATCGGTGTCACCGTGGCCACCTTCCAGGATGATGGAACTTCCCTTGTGCTAATAGATTGTCAATAAAATGACACCAGCAATGACAAACAGATGAGAATGCTGCGTGGGGGCTGGATGCCGTGTTGGTGGGACGTTGCGGGGCTCGCTGCTGGAGCGGACAGTGTGAGCTGGCTTTCTGGTGTTGTTTCCTGGTTGCTGCATGGGGTCTGCGGGACGGCGGGACACGGCGAGGCCCGGCCCAAACTCTACCGGAGCACACACCCGCAGCCTGGCTGTGGGTCTGTGTGTGTGCTCGGACCGGGCCCGGGCCGGGCCTCGCCGCCCGCTGTCTCAGGCTGAGTTTTTGAGGGTTTGTGACTTTGAAGACTGTTTACATGCATAAAAAGCTACACACAAGGGGACGGGTAATAACAGGAAAAGCATGACATGGGACCTTTAACAAATAATTGTTCATATTTAATATAAATATAAATGTTTACAACCTTGCAACTCTGAGGGAACAAACAACACTCCAATCAACTTGTCAACTCCATATAATTGTCACTGAAAAATCAGAACCCATTAACACATTGTTAATTTGTGACACCCATATTAAAACTCGGATAATCAGATTTACTAGAATCTTGCTGTTTCCTCTGCTATTAAAGCTGGGTCTTGAAATGTGAGGCTTCAATGCTTTCAGTTCAACCTTTGTGCTACTGATAGTATCTCCGTCTTTATCTCCTAAACACTTGGGTTTGGGAAATCAAAAAAGGGAAACGAGTACAACTGTTGTTGTTTTTTTCCCCTAAAAGGGTGCTCAAGGGTAAACTGTTTGAAATGGGAAAGGCGGAGAGGGATGGAGATTCAAAGGGTTACGAGAAGAGAGGCGAGATGTTCTTTAGTCACGGGGTTATGAAGCATTTTATCACAGATTTTCTCTGACTCTGCATCTCCTCTGACATTATCAACCTCACATCTTGTGAAAGCAAAACTCTGTGAAAGAACCGCAACACTGCAGTCCTCAAACATTCCAACCAGTTTGTAGCCAAATGTCTTTGTATGCTAATCAGGGATCAATTCAGTTTTTGATGAAAGAAAACGTATGAGTTCAGTGTGGCGGTCTGCTGTTGTTTACATTTTTTTTTCTTGCTTTAGCAGCTTCATAATCAAAGGCTTCCCTTTCTCTGCACTGTGTCTTACCCTGAGTGGTAATGGAGGAATACATTGAAGTGCTGAGATTTCAGTAAACAATTATGTTTTATCTTTTGCTCATTATTTTACGCACACACACTGCTCTGCAGAAATATTAATACAGTGTGGTTTTCACTGCTGTAGCCAGACGCACAGTTTTTAAAGCGTGTGCGTCTCGTCCCTAAAGGACTCTGGAGCATTTTGCTCAAACAATTCTGATGCAATTCACCTCAATTCAATGATTTCTCCACACTCAGACCTTTTGTAATTACACACTTTTCACTGCAGACTCAAATTAATTAAACTAGATCTTCTGTTGTTGTCTGCCCTCTCGCCGGCTGATGATAAATCCCATCTCCTTCCAGTGATGCAGTCGAGGTTGTGGATATATTGTGACTCTCCCATTATCCATACAGTGAGTTAGTGGTCATGAGGTTGATAAATGGTTATAGGACAGCTTTATCCTGCAGTATTAGTCAGTAGTGTTGGCACAGCTTAAGTACTTGTGCTGTCAGCTAATACAGTACCGCTGTAGACGTGAAGGTTGCTATGAACTGTCCCCATATTTTCAATCGTTTATTTATTGCAGGTCTCCCTTGAAAAAGAGATCTATGATCTCAAGGGACAATCTGGTTGAATAAAGGTTTGAAATTAAAAGAAATTGTATTAACATGTCATACCTTTAAATTACAATACAAATAAACCTTTGGTAAGTCTGCAGCTAACTATAATGTTTAAATATCAATAAATGCTATATTCACAATTCTTCTTTTTAAGATAATGATGATGAACCGTCATTTTTCCTGATAAACATGTGAACATTGTTAGTTTTTAATGAAAGTACCGCTGTTTCCCAGACTAGCGTGAATATGGATTTATCATTTAAAATATTCAAAATCTATAATTGTTGCTATAGTAGGGTTAAGTAAACTTAATATCATTTGTATTTAAAAAATAATTTGCCTTTATGATATATTGATTATATTCTACAGATTCATATCCGCAAATGAAAGGCTGGCGTCTTTATTAGGTCACTAGCCATATGGAGGTAGAGAATGCAAAAATATGGGAATTGTAAACATATGGGAATATAAACTCTACAAGGAATAATAAATACGTCATATTATCTTTAGTGTTAATTTTCTACCCTATCAACTGGATATAATATATTTAGTTAGTTATCCATGTCGGCATCAACACATACATCCAGTTGAAGCATGTGTTGATGCTGCTGTGTTTGCGTTAATGAAGGCAGAAGATGGTGTTTATTTGGAGCTGCTTAATTAGCAGCAACAGTAATGAAGCCACATGGGACACCGCGTCGGTATCTGGACGGCCAGGATAGGAAGATTATTTAGACTTCATTTGTCCAAGAAGCCCTTCCTTTAACTCACTAAACAAGCACAGCAACAATACACACACACACACACACACACACACACACACTTTCTTCGCTTGATCTGCTGCCAGAAGAGGTGTGTCCCTGAAAACTTATTTGTGTGTGTTTTATGCACATGTTTGTTTATCCCTTTGTATTGAAATGTGTGTGTATTTATGTATGCGTGTGCGCGTGCACTTGTGCATGATAGCTATTTGAAGTGGAGCTACCAGGGGCATTGCAGGGATTATTTGTAGTCTCTTTTATGAAGGGTTAGTTGATTGTAGAGATGTTATTGCTAACAGCTTGAAAATCTGCAGGAATTTAATTTCTTCCTGACTTTCATTCATTTAAGTGTCCCATTAAATATGAACCAGCTGGGATGTACCTAACTCCTATTACAGTAAAATGTAAATGTTAAATAAATTGTAACGATTTATTGATATTTGCTGGTAACAACAAAAACACTTCAACAACATTAAACCCAGTAAAAGACCTCAATCATTTAAATTGGTCCTGGGAGATGCAGGAAGTTAATTTATAAACAGCAGCATCACACTCCACGTCTTTGTGGGTGTTCAGAATAATGAGGATTGTTAAAGTAAACTTCTTTATTGCAGAAATAGAAAAACTTCTCTCTAAAATGTGCCATTAACAACAAGTAAGTGTGTGTATTTGTGCATGTGTATGTTGTGCCAGGGAAAATGCCAATTTCAGTGTTTCAACTGACGCAGGCTGACAGTGAATGAGCAGAAACCTACAACACACACTGTCTCCGTCTCTCTCACACACACACCTAGCCGCACAGACACACCTCACTTACCATGAGCTACTGTTCTTTCACATTCTCCTTTTAATTCTCTCACCCCTTTTTTTCCTTTAATACTCCTCTTTGTGGGGGAAACTTCTGAAGCAATTGGAGTCAGGACTCAAAGAGACACGATGGAGAGCTGGAGCTTTGATGGCAAACACTGACGGTTTATTTGGAGCTTCGGCCGGAGAATTCACAAAACATGTCACGGGCCACACGGTTGAGATGCCACAATCAATTCTGAAGAACCCTCCTGTAGATCCAGGTTTTAACTAGTTCGGAGTGTAATAATCAACATTCTTCAATAGATAGACTAAACAGCTGAGGACACTGAATCACATTTGTTGTCGCTTATGGCTCGGGGTCATCTACTGTACACCCCGAGAAGGATGTGTTCCAGGTGTCCTACAACAATAACTATCTCAGACTAGTAAAAACAACAGAATGCTAGGGCAGCCCCTCCTTAAGGGAGATAGCAGCAATACCCAAGGCCGTAGAACTATGCCATGGGAAAAGAGTAAAGAGAGAAAACGATGAACTGGGTCGAAGGTTGAATACCTAAGCAAATCATTCCCTAACACTCTTCACTCCTTTATTTTCTTCTGCCACCTCCTCTTGCTCCTATCCCTTCGCATTATTGCCTCTCCTTTCTCCCCTCTTTTGAATCCTTTCTTTGTCTCCTTCTTTTCCTCCTCCTCCCCTGCCTTATCAATATTACTGAATTTCTTTCTCTAATACAGTAATAAGAAAAGCACCTAACAAGTGCTCTTAAACAAATACAAGGTGTTTATGATTTTCATTAAGGCTGTGAAAGTGAAAGTGAATGTAAGCAAACACCATGGCCGTGATTCTTGTTTAGAAGTAATTTAAGTTAGGATGACTTTTGGTATTTGTCTTGATTGATGTGGTAACCTGTCTGGACTTGTGGAATGTGATATAGCCGAAGAAACAAAACTGTAAACAGCCTTTTATCACAGGATCGATCTAACCTTGAAAGTTACCAGTTAAGATAATGTTGAAGTTTAACAACAAGGCCAGTTGTATTGCAACATGGAGTGCTAAGTTCATTAGCTAAGAGAATAGTGTTGCATCATTTTCCCTTGTTCTGATTTTATGTAGCATAAAGCTTGTTTATTGTTTGTGAGCCTTTCCGCTCACACAGGGTTCAAATCAGGACGGAAAGAGCAGGTTCTTAAAAGTCAAGTTTGAGTCCAGTATGACTCCAAGAAAAAGAGGACTCGGGAAATGTCTAGGCATCGTGCGTCGTTGATGTACATAAACACATAAAAGTATATACGAACCCTATATTAGCTAGTTTTACTTGTAAAGCAAGTTTTGGCGTAGACAGAGGAGTTTCGTAGGATTGTACACCTACCTCTTGCGCAAGTGCTAGACATCAAAGTAATATTCTTTAAGTTGTAAGACGCGGGTTTTGGGAGTAAAGGAACAGGAGGAATAACAGTACCAAAAAGTCCAAAACTAATGACATACGATGGACAGTAGCGTAAAAAACGATAAAATCTGGAGTTAGAGTGTCAAAGTAGTAGCGTGTGCATCGAGTTTGTTCCGTGTAGTGCTGTAGAATGATGTCCATATGGACAAATTTCTTCTTTTAGCGGTGTCCCCTCCCGCCCCCTCCCCCGCGCTCCCCGCCGCCCCCCCCCCCGCCCCGCCCCACCCCCCAGCGCCCCCCCCGCGACGAACAGTCCTGAGTCGATATGGACATGTCGAGGTCACAGAGTAGAGGACACGAAAGGTAGTGGCAAGTCTAAAGAGAAAATCAATCGAAAAGGTCAGACAGGGGACGAGAGTCAGCACAAAAGACAGCAAGTGGACAAACTCCGAAAAGGCTCCCAAAGGTATTGGAGCATCCCACCACGCACTGACAGGAAGGGAAGGGGCAAGAAGCAGGTGACTACCTACGAGACGCAGTGATCACTACCAGTGAGCGAAGCAGCGTGTAGGCTGAACAGGACGGTAAATCAGACTACCTAGCTACTACTTCCTCTCCTTTGTACCTATAATTCTTTACATTTGGTTGAAAACAACATTCTAACACGTAAACCAACCTAACGTCTACCACGTACCTCTCGATGTGTAGAAAACAATATATATGTAATGTAATTAGAACTATTGACTAGTAAATAGCTGATAAATCGTGTCTGTCCACGGTTGTAAGACTGTACAATGAGTTCGATGACAATGTCAATTGAACACATTTTATACATAGTTATCGACTTAGACCGAACTAGTTCTTGTCGTAGGTACATGTATAAGACTCTCGACCTTGGGGTGCCTTACAAGAGACCAGTATTGAGTCATACTAGTCGCGTCTCTACGCATAGAGTGGTTAGCATCTTAACATCGTCTTCCTTCCGGGGGTCTGTGGACAGAACTCTTGGTTAATCAAACGCTGCGGAGGTGTATGGCGGAAAATATATCTGGGATTATACTGATAGAGCTGTGTATAATGCAACATCAATTTCAGGTCATCTCCGAGGTGTCATGTTAGCCTCCCGCTGATTATACACTACGAGACACACATTTCTTCTAAGAGAGAGAAGAAGAAAGATTTAGTGAAAGACTGCTACTTTCGTAAGTTAGTTGTTCCACTCGCTTTAGTAATGTCTCTCTGTTGTACCTTGGTTTTTACCTACATTGAGGATAGAGTGATGTATGTTTTACAGTGGACTGGTTTTGATCAATCGTGTGTCTGTACACTTAGTACTAAAAGAGGAACCTAGAGAGTATAGAGATTTCCACCTCACTTACATCGGAGAGAAAGACGGTTGTTGTTATAGTTGTAGTGCAATTTTGTCTTTCAGAGAATAACGACTTAAGATCAGAGTGATGAATTACGTTATTCTATTCAGAGCGTCCTCGTCACTGGAATATTCCCGATAGTCAGAGTGGCAAAAAGTAAGACAGTCATAAAACTAAAACAGATAGAATCAGCTAAAAAGAACACCACGATTTTACTAGGTATACTTCCACACGGCGCCTTTATTAGAAAAATTATTAATTCTTTACGTTGTGAGTCTTCAGGAAATCGAGTGGACTGGGGGATCAGACGTCGTCTCTAAGAGGTCGAACAACACTTTGTCGGAGTGGAGTACAGGCAATTCACGTCGATCATGGTACGATGTAGTCCAGGGACGATCGTGTAGTGAGTGGAGAGAGGGAGAGATTAGTTTGATTAGGCGATAGTTGTTCGGCTCAAACTTACTGTGTTACGTTAGAGTACCACCTACGGAGACAACGCAGACTTGTTGCCTTTAATGTCAGGGACGGCTAGTATTCGTGCCTATATAATAATACCACAGTTTATTATGCAGTTAGTTTATACTTGCCCACTCACCTACTTATCAAAATGTAGTATTGCATAAAAATTTTGTAAAATAATGTAAAATAAACAGAAAGAAAACAATGAAAAAAATGCAGGCGCTAGATGGGCGTGGTGTGAGCGCTAGCTGCCAGCTAGCGCTAGCCGACGGACTTGTGTCCTCCTTTAAGCAAGTCTCGCTGCGAGTCCGATACGATCTCTACCCTCACTATCGTTCTCAGGTGTTCACTGACCACAACGGTGGTCATGCATTAGGCTACCCAGGTTAGGCCAGCACACCCTGGTTGGCGTCCCACTTGTTTTAAACTACTTGTAATTAGGTTACGGGGCCCAGCTGCTTTGGACTATCGCCGGAATCCGTGCGAGCGAAAATGTGCTGCAACACTAAATTGGTTTTTCCGATGACCGTCTAAGCGAAAGAGGTCTGCAGATTCCTTTTTTGCAGGAAGAGTGAGGCTACCAATATGTTTAAGGTAAGTGTTGAAGGAAAGCCCAAGACAAGCCTCGAGGTCGGTGGAAGGTTCGCCCGAGTACCTGGCCCACGACGCAGGGTGAGCGTATACCGACGACCGAATGAACCTACTACAGTAGTAAGTGTCACTCTGTAGCCCTTTCCGTCGTATACGTCGTCCACACCGGCCACGAGCTCAGGACTCCGTCCGCCCCGAGTGCCGGTTGGGCTTCTTCACACCGCCAACCTGCCTCCCTGCCATGCCATAGCTCCCATGGTGAACCCCCCGCCCGGCCGTCCACCGCGGCTGTCTGTCTTCTGCTTTTTCGTTGGCCGGTAAAAGTCGGGGACGAGACCGCGGGTTCTACTTTTTTCTCCAGTCCTCCTAAGTACCCCGACGGCCCGGATCGATGTCCGGGCCAAGTAGGCGCAGGAAAGCATTTTTTCGACTGGGTCATAGGGGACTGCCTGCGACTGGCGCTTGTCCCACGAAGAGTCTAGGCCAGGTCACCTGCCTCGCCGACAGTCGACCGGCAAACTCTCCCAATTTTTCGGAGACACCATTCGGCGAAGAGCATAAGAGGACTGAGAGGAGAGGGAAAACACAACGTCTGGCTGGCGGACGCTTGTCACCCACCCCCGGCAAAACAGGGTCGTTCGCATCCCCAGTGGCGGCAATGGACATGTAATCGGCATTCCGAGCGGGTCTCCCTCCACTTGATCGTCATCCGGATGCCACCTTTTCCTACAGGAGCGGTATGCCACCCGTCCAGCCACGGGACGCCCATGATGGGGACCCCCGGGCCCGGCGAAAGTGCGGAGACCAGCCTCGGTAGGCGGGGGCGAGGTCACCCGAGGTGCGGCGTACTTCCTAGCCGGTTGCGAGCCTAGTAGCCACCATGACCGCAATGTCGGAAGTGAGTTCCACTGGTGTTCCGGCCGCATTCGCGCCTAACCAGCCCGACTAAAGGAGACGAGCGAAGCCGCCTCCCCCCCCCTCTTAGTCGAACCCGCCGGCCGCCCAGGCCGGACTCGCGCGCCACCCCCATACACCGGGTCGCCCACACCAAACCCGGCGACCGGACGACCTCACTTCCCTCACCGAGCCGGCCTCCGGTCTGTCGACTAGGCCTTAGTCCATTAGTCACGTCCTCTGTTTCGTACAGCATTGGACCAGAACAAAGCGCCATACGTCATCCTGCCCTAGACCGTCCAGCCCGGTTTTCCTGGGACACTTCAGAAGGGTGGGCCCGTTTTTCAAACTCTGGGCGCGGNATATAAAGTGCAAGAAAAGATCAAAGTGCTACATAAAGTGCAAGAGGAAATAGCCCTGTGTTAAAGTGCATTTAGCGGTGATTGCACGTCTGTTTGTTTCTTAACCATTCTTTGAGTTGACCTTTAAAGCTATTGAGGGTGGGACAATCCCGTACAGTATCTCAGTTGGGAGGCTGTTCCAGAATGAGCTGCCTTTAACGGAGAGGACATTTTGTCCAAAAGTGGTCCGTCTACGGTGGACCTCACAGTCTCCTCTGGTTTCTGACCTAGTGCAGCGCCCAGTGTGCTTTTTGTGGATGAATTCCCCTAAGGGGGGGGGGGGCAGTCCATGTAAACATTTATAAATAAAACACATACTTTTGAAAGACTTAAAATGGTCAAAACTCAAGAAATTGTGTTGTTCAAGGATGGTACAGTGGTGATATGAATTTGGCTTTCTGTTCTGTTTCTTTTCTGTTCTATGGGTTTCAGGTTTGTGGCACAAGCAAACGACCAGTTTGTCAAACAGTATTCAATGTGGGATAGAATCATACTGTGGAGGTATGACTTTGCAGCATTGACAGTTAAGAAGGGTCTCATTTGTTTAAAATGTTGCAAGTTGGATACTTTCTTAAT
>NW_011352461.1:67687-100498 GCF_000735185.1 Notothenia coriiceps
CACACACACACACACACACACACACACACACACACACACACACACACACACACACACACACACACACACACACACACACACCGAACACCCTTCCCCCAACAGACACATGCTGAAGCCAACACACACACGCGCACACACAAGCTTGGGCAGGAGAGTGTCTAAAGCTGTTGAGATGACAGAATTAATGGACGCCTGCTGAATAAATGTAACAGGTCCTGCCTGTTTCACCTTTAGTCAATCTGACTCAAACATCATTTGTATAACACATAGGCAGAGGAGCTTTACATACAGAGTTGAATTCATTTCGCCATAAAACAAGTCGTAGCATAAGGTACAAGTCATGTGCAAATTGAACCCTCTGTAGTGTTCCTAATAAAATATGCCACTTGCAAGATAAATTATGAACCATAATGTTCAAAAATATATGAAATAACTTACCAGCCTTGAAAATATATCAAATATGCAAATAACATGTAGAAATAAGAGGAATAAAACATTGTGTAGGACTGATACAATTACATTTATAGCTTGGCCTTGTTCTCTAGTTGTACACACTTTTCTGATTAGGATATCATTCACCATCCTCATCACTTCTCTCCTTCATCCCTCTCTCTCTCTACCATGAAGTGTGCTCGTGTTGACGCCCTCGGCAAAAGTTTGTTTGTTTGAAATAATTCAAAATGCACCTTTCTGTACATATTATCTCTTAATCTATGTTAGACAGAATCACCATGAAGTTGCAGTTGCAACAACAATCACTTCTGGGTAGACAACTGGTGGTTGATTTGAATTGTGGCGACACGTGAAATCGGTAAATATGTTTATGTCATTTTCCACCCTAACTGTAACAAATATAGACATTTAGTTAAACACGGTGGTCCGATCTAAATGACACTTCATTGCTTATTCTATGTACTGTGTTGCTTTGCTAGCATCTTGAAAAAACCCAATCCACGCAACAGCTAAATCTCACTATCTGTCAGATAGCTACTGGCTTTGAGTTTCCTTAAATCGGTTTGCTAAAAATCCAATCCTTTGTCTTTACCTAGCACCACCAAACACAGCGAGATTGTACCCTTTTCTCTTAATTTGTTATATCTCTTTGTCGCCTTGTTTGCTCAACCATGTAAAATAACCTGACACAGGGTTTTATTTAATATAGACGTTTTTCAAACAAACATTTTAATTGGGCTTTCAAACTCACAAAACAGGATGTGTGGGCAACACTGCAATATGTATCTACTAGTGCCAATTTGTCAGCTGGTTGATAAGAGTTTTACTGATAAAAAAAATGCTGATATTTATTAATATTGTTTGTTAAGGTGGTCTACTTCAATGAGAATTTCTCACCAAGGCAAAAACATATTCAACCTTAAACAGTAAGGCCACAAACCAACTTTAATAACTGATGCTTTGGTCTTGAAGTAATTTTAAGTGTTAAAAGATATCAATGAGATTAAATAATTGCATTTGCACTCCTAAAATCTAAGCAAAAGTCAATCCTTGCTATTGATTAATGCACCATAGTCTCAGTTTACAGAAATGCACAGCGTGCTGATGATATCAGATCCACAGCAGATCACCTCTCCAACATCTGCTGTCAGAGTGGAGACAGGCCATCCCTATTAGTCAGTCCGTTCTGTCAGCTCGTTGCATCACTTTACTGTAGCTAAGGTTGTAATATTGATCTAAAGCCAGTTTAGAGTTATCAGAGCACACTGCAGCCTGAGTTTATGCTATCCCTCTCTCATTTATGCTTTGTAAAGGACTTGAAATAGAAACACCAGCCTCTCCTGTCAGAGTTCATGAGCTGGAAAGATGAAGGTCAAAAGCAAATGCCACCCTCACTGGGCTGTTGTGTGAAGCCACCTGTGGAGAGAGCACTTTGGCAAGAGTGTCACAGACAATATATTTCATAGCAGTGCGGCCTGACACAAATTCTACAGCCCTTCCTCTAAGTCAGCGGTGTACAAAGTCGTTGTGCTTCTTCCATCGCAAGAACATTTTCTGAAGCTGCTCCAATGTGTTGCCAGGTGCCAGATAAATCAAACAAAGACTTATTGAAGAGCCAGAATTGAGTGTGCAACTTATATAAAGGCTCTTCCATTTTATACAATACAACCCTGAAGTTAAGCTGGTGTTTTTGTCACAATTTGCATGCTAATACAAGACACACTATACATCCTGGCATGTGTAAGAGGTGACAGGTAAAGGTACATTTTATAGCAAACAAATGTTACATTTTCCTATAAAATGAAACTGTTTGATTCAAGAGTTTATAAAAGAGTGGCCTCAGTCGCTTTTACAGTAGAGCAGAAATGTAAATATATCATAAATGAGACACCCAGGTTTAATTTGATGAATTCGAATACATTACTGTTGTAATATACGTGCAATTGAGCATTTTAGAGAGTACACCGTTTGAGTATTAAGGCCGGGGGGGAAGTAAGAATAATATTCTGAAGAGTAATTGATTTTCAATTGTTCACTTAAGCTCTCTTTAAAATAAATGTGTCAGATATAGTCCTGCAAACCCACACATTGTTATAGTTATGGCTGATTAAACCTCTGCTCAATTGGAAGGTAGGAGGACATATGCCAGGAATTACACAAGGTCACCACACTCCATGTACCAATAAGAATAGTAAAGGTGTAATTTGTCCCACATCAGCAGGTTAGAGAAAGCTAAGAGAGTTAGTGTACGCCCACACAGTCAAGAGGAGAGTCTAATTATCCAGAGGAAGGAAAATCACCTGTGGGGGTGGACCATGTCTTATTAGGGTTTGCCATCACTAAACTGCACTGTATTTATCTACATATATTTAACATATGACACATTCTACTATTATTATTAATGTATTATCTTTCACTCTTATTTATGATGAAATGAGAGGACAATATGTGCATCCTGTCTCTTTCCAATGACCCACTGACATAAAAGCATCTCTTTACATGCGCCCTTCTGTCTTTTTGTCAATTTTCCACATACTGAATCACGAACGATTAACTTTTTGATGAAAGAACTCCTGCTTTTCAGGGGGAAATATTTAGACATTACTCTTGCTGTCCTGTGAGTGTGTGTTTGTGTGTTTGTGCGTGTCTGTGTGCTGATTTGTCTCTTGACAGTGAGTCGTCTGTCCCTGCTGTGCCTTCTGGCTTGATGAGAACATCAAGAGGCCTTTCTGACTCATGTCTGTGTGTGAGTGTTAATGTGAATGTGTGTATGTTTTGGTCTGTCTGTTTCTGTGCCTGTCAGTTTTTTCTAAGTGGATGAAGCTTCATACAAATTCAACATGATATTATATGAATTGGTGATCTTGTTATTTGGGAAGAGCCACTTTGTATGAAAACTGTAGCTGCGTGTGACTGTAGTTTCATAAACCAACAATTGACACGTATTATTCATATACTGTAGGACCGGTGTATGCTGGTACTGTACTGTATATGTTCTTTTTTTACAAACCAAGCACTTTTTTGTCCCAGTGTCGATGCAGTACACGGGGGACTATGATGAGGAAATAACAAAGGTTAGTTTTCCTATAGGGATAAGTACAAGTATGTTTTGGATGCAGAAACACTCAAGAATAATGACGATATCAGTAATCCCTCAAAATATGGTACAAACTGCTTCTTCCTAGGTCATATAGATTTTAGACCATGAAAAAGCCACTATAGTATTTACTTGCACACGCCCCCATCGCCATCAATGGGACTACGGTGGAGAGAGTCAGCAGCTTCAGGTTCCTTGGGGTCCACATCACTGAGGACCTGACATGGACTCTTCACACAACAACCATCACCAAGAAAGCTCGACAGCGGCTCTTCTTCCTCCGCAGGCTGAGGAGGTTCAACATGGACTCCAGGATACTCTGCAACTTCTATACAGGTGCACCATAGAAAGTATCCTGACTGGCTGCATCACGGCCTGGTACGGCAGCTGCACCGCCCTCAATCGTAAGGCTTTACAGAGGGTGGTGAAAACATCCATGGAGGACCTTTACTCCCAGCGGCTCAGGAAGAAATCCCTCAGGATTATAAAAGACCCCCATCACCCCAGCCACAAACTGTTCAGTCTGCTGCCGTCTGGCAGGCGTTACCGCAGCATCCGGACAAAAACAACCAGATTCAGAGACAGCTTCATCCCACAGGCAATAAGACTGTTAAACAACTGAACTGCTGAAACAATTTCAAAACATTCATCTGCTACTTAGTAATTATTTATCTATTATCTAATATATCACTGAGACTGCCAAGGCACACACACTATTCCACTTTTTTTTCCCACACTTTTTTAAAACTATTTTTCTTTTTGTATTACTTTTGATATAGTATATTTTAATATTGTCTGCTTATCTGTATTATTGTGTTGCATTGTTGGAGAAGCCTGTGACCTAAGATTTTCAATGACATAATTACTCTGTAGCTATGTTAGTTTGACAATAAAGAACCTTGAACCTAGAACCTTGAAAAAGATAATATCTGGCCGACCTTAAAAGTCAGCCCAACTTAAGTGAGCCTAGACCGGATATGATGTATTGGTTGGACACAGAGATAAAGCATGCTCTATGGGCCCTATGGATATAGAGTATGTTGGGAAGATCCTAATAATGTTGTACTCGATAGTCAGGCTATTTGGGCTTCATGCACAGCTGAGCAACTTTCATCGGCATCAATGGGGTCTCATCTCCAACGCTGTATCCAGTTATCTTTATACAACCATGGCCTAGCCCTTTATTTTAATTAACTGGCAGAAACCCTGAGTGTGAAAGCTAGTTAACATATACAGCTCATTTGAGCATTAGCCTATTATTAATTCAAAAAGTATTAATCAATTGCTTCCTTTGTACTTTGATGTTGTTGTTCTTTAATTAAGGGATAGGATGGCTGTATCACACACAAATCTGCCAATAATTACTAACATCAACAACTCTCATATCTTGGCGGAACGGATTTTCCCAAAGTTTTCACTCAGGAGTTGAGCTGAACACACTGTTGAGCGCCTGCATTAGTTAGTGAGAACAAGTGTTCCTCTTCTCTTCTTCCCTCCGCATTTCTTTCATTTTCTCCATTATTTTCTCTTTAAACATAACAACCCTTGAGAAATGTTTGCTACTCACACCGAGACACTACATTTTCCTCTGCAACCTTATCAATTAAAAAAAAAGGAAAAAATAATGTTCACCACCTGCAGTTATTTGCTGTTCTGTAATTCCACGCCATTTATCAATACAAGCCGCTTGCAGGGTGAATTTCCATAAACCTGTAACAGCACTGGTTTATCATTTAATTGGTCCCCGGTGTGAGAGACACCTTAACATGCAAATAATACAGAAACTCTGAATTAAAAGCAGAATGCACAGGCAGAAAAGCTATTGAACTCCCAATTGGTTGTCTGACAACAGTAGTGCTCAGACTTAAACCGTTTTCAATTTCCTCAGGTTAACAAAAAGCCAGAAGTCCAGTATGTGAGGAGATAAACAATTTTTAATCTTTGTGTTGATGATTCTGAAGGTTTTATTTTAATTTTACAGCAGCATGGGACAATACACAACTCCCATAAGTCATCAACTAATAGGGGTCACAAGTAAAGCAAGCAACAGGCAAAAGCTACGGATATTTGACATTGTATCATAATGCCAAAGAAAAACATATTTCACAAAGTCTTTTAGAACATTAAAGTCATTCTACAGAAGATACACATGACACTACTCCACTTATTCACCAAATATGATCAAAAAGACAACATTTAAAATGACATTATTGCTCCATGAACCCAGGTAATAACACGCCTCAGGTCATCACCTGGTGTGGCATTGTTGTATGTTTGTTTTTGCAATGTGTCTAAATGTCAGATGAGTTTATTTCCGCTACCCGTAACCTGTACCACTATATCTGTGAAAGTGACAGTGACTGGTAGGGTTGAGGTTGGATGACTTTGTTGTTTACTCTCCAGGGAGAAGTCCATTTATCACACTGAGAGGACGAGGTGTGAGTCGAGTGTCTGATGCCATGGGCTGCTGCACCACAAATATCTGCTGTACTCTGTGTGCACAATACAGTAGGATGTTCAAAAGATATGTTTGAAAAGTAATATTCATAATGATTTAATAGAGACTGACAATGTTACAAAATGCTACACAGTCTTAAATGACCCACCACCAGTCTTTTTAACTCTTTAGGTAAGACATGTTAACAGGACAATTTAAGATGCTTTTGTTTAATAGAAAAACATACTCGGACAACATTTTTCGGTGCACAAACTAACGGCTTATGTCATAGTCATAATCTATTATTATGGAGGTCTACTTGTATTAGCCCCCCAAAGGTGCCATCCTTTTTGTGATACATTTTGAGTCAGTGAGTCCTGTTTCAGTTGTTGCGAATATTTTTCACTGTTAGGCTGTGGTAGACTTGTGGCTATAACTTTATAGTAATGGTTTGCACTAGCACAAGGAGTTTGACCTCCTACTGGCATCCAATCAAGCCAGTATAGAAACCTCTCCTGTATGCTTCCTTCCTAGTCACTTTTAGACAGCGTTAAAAAAAAATCATTTGTAAAGAGACAATGTAAGTTTAGGCTTAGTAGGCCTACATATTACTTTTTTTTTTAAATGTTTTTTTTTTGGGCAGTTCTCAATTGTAGTAATTCACTGTTTGCGACAAGATTCAAGCTTCACACAAATGTGGATGTAGCTCATGGCAAAAGGGGGTTATTCTTGGCTTTGTGATGTGATCATGTCATTTGAGATTGGAAGATAGAGTTTACATGCAAGCATCATATGTGGTTGCAAACTGTGTGCATGGTCAACAAATACTGCAAACAATAGATCTGCATTATTTGATTATATATTTTGGCCATGAAAGGACAGCCCAACAAGCTCTCACTGACATATTAGAAATATTGATACCATAGGGCAAAGCTGTTAGCAAGCAGGTACAGAGAAACATTAACATACTTTGCTTTGATTTCTCTTTCACTCCCGTCCAACTACTTGGGATAAATATGTAGTATATTTGTACCTGCTAATAGTGTGCAGTGGGTTTACTGTAGCTTTGTTGCTAAAAACAACCTCCTCTTGGGGCTGGATCAGCGGTTAGTGAACGCATTAGGAGTTAAACAAGACAGTAAAGCTTTGGGCCAGTAAAAGCAGATATAGGATAAGATAATTATCTGTGGGTTTATCACTACAAAGGTCCTCTGTAACATTACACATATTGCAGTCTGCTGTTTGTTTGAAAATACTGCTGAGTGCAGCTTTTGGTTTGCATTTTATCACCTTGAATTGCTGACTTTGTCGTGAGGCATATGTTTTCTTCTCATAATGAACTTTCAATACATCATAGCTTTTACTCTAATCATGAATGTTGACATGAGGGGTATTAACACAATGGTAATTACGGTAACTTCCACATTAGAAGCAGCATTATCCCCCATGGTAGAGTAAGAGGGTTCACAGAGTACTAATAACTCAGTCCCCAGTTAGCTGCTACCATGTAAAAAGGGGCTAAACTGCCCCAAGGCAGCCTCTGCTGTTAAGTGCCTCAGCGCGGGGACCCCTGGTCTAAGAGCATTCTCAGTGGTGGCGGCTTAACGTTGTCTTTGATTACCTGTGTGGACAAGGACATGCTGACTTAGTTCTTCTGTGCTCTGACTGATTGGCCCCCACGGACAGATGGACTCACTGATTGGCCCTCGGCATACAGAGAGCAGCGAGCAGGAAGTCCTTACGAACAGAGGGGGATGTTCAATCTTCCTGATCCCCAGACAACCACAAGCTGAGACTCATCTATTGCTTGGGTTGTTTATTTCTGTTTCTGCCTCTTTTTGTTGCCGTTTGTCTCACTGTTTTAGCTTGCTCTTCTTTCCTTCACCCCCCCCCTCCCCCGCTCCCTTCTTCCAATTGTGTTTTATCTCTTACTGTCTCTCTAAGTTACTCCCTTCCTCTCCTTAATACTCTCTCAGACCTCACACTCTCAAATTGTTATATTTTTTTTATTTCTCCTCACTTTCTGTCCTTTTCCCTTTCTCTTCTTTTCCCTACAGCAGCTTTCAGAAAATGGTCTTCTTTGTGAAACCAGACAGAGGAGATTGGCTTGCATGCATTAGAGGTAGAGTGAGACTCTGTAAGGAGGTTGTAAAAATGACTCCTCCATGGGGAAATTCCCACTGCTGTATTAAGATCTCCTCGTCTCCTTGTCTTTTAAACGCCTCCCATTCTCCGGCTAATTGTTTTGAAGCCAGGCCTGTAAATCCCAAGTGAGATCTGGCACTACTCAGCGAATTAGCCCGGAGTTACAGAAATATCTCTCTTTTATCAATCTTTGAGAGAAATGCATCTTTTCACCCTCCCCCATTTCTCCCTCAATCTCCCAGTCATTCTGTGTTTTCTTTCAATTTTCTGCTTCATAAAAAACAGTTCTGGTTTATTCATTTTCACTGAGCAAGGAAATGGACAAAATCTGGACTTAATCTATTAAGCAATATGGATTCCTCCTAAAACTTGGGTTAAAATGTGCTTACTCAGAATTTATTATTTTGGAGGGGAAGACCCCAAATGGCAGATACAGTACTTGCCCTTCTGTCAGATAGTTTGTCATCTCCACCTCCATATGAAACCAGTGTACAGGTCAAAGTGATGTCAGGTTTGGTAGGAGACTTTGATTGAAGTATAAACCCAAACCCTTTGGAACATATTTACTGAAATGCGTCATCTGTGGCTGCTGATCTGAAGCGAGTGTGACACACTGCAGGTGGTAGATTTTGAAGTGTCAGCTGCAGTGATGCTGCGTTATTTCACTTTTATTACAGGTACCAATGCTGAACACTATTTGATAGACAGAATTGAACACATTGTATTTTTTTCATTTACTTTTGATAACATTTAACATACATTATTTATCATGTTTTACTTTAGCTTAAATGTGGCCTGCAGGAAATATACCTACTGTATTGGCTTGAAAGTCTGTTATATGTATTTGTTAACAACATTTTTTTAATTGCTCATCTTTCAGGACAAAATCAAATGAAATCCCAACACGAGAGGGTCCGCTTACATGATCGAGCAGATCCTTTGCTCTATGCTCACCTTTTTTTACATGTGAAATTGCAATGTTGACTAATAGCAAACCATATTGAAATTGTGTTTTTCAAGTGGATGAGAATTATCATAGCAAATTATCATTTTTGCACAATCCACTTTTTCACAACTGCTCCTCTAGTCTACAAGGATGGTTTGCAGAGAAAATGGTAAAAATGCATCTTTTGAAAATATGTTGTTAATGAATTGTCTGGTCCACTGTATCGATTTCTAGACGTTAGTTAGCAAGCCTGTTATTCTGACTGTCTACTCTAGAGCTCGCATGTTTCTGGCTAGCGTGCTACAGTAGTATGCTAAGTAGTCCTGCAAGTAATTCCTATGTCAACTTCACAAGGACGAGAGATGAACTTACAAGTACCCCTTTCTGTTGTAACCAGACCTTAGCTTTCACTTATAGTCAAATGTTGGGCAAAAAGTGTCAAATGGCACCTTTTACTATTATTTCTGTTAATTTAAACTGACCCTGAATTGTACTCATAACACGGTTGGCTTCCACCTTTGTTCATTAAAATATTTATATTATACTATAGCTGAATTCATGTGAATCCTAAAACTTCTAATATCATATCCCAAATGAGTACATTTTCATAAAACTTGAGCTCAAGGACAAAGGACTAATTTAATTCAACTTTACTATTAAATTAATTGGAGAGACGTTGCCGAAGAAACTTCTTAAAACAGCCTCAGAATGCTTAGCCAGCAACCTTGAGTAGTGGTCGTCTACTGAGGAGTCGCACCAAGGTGAAGAGACTACATCAGGAGATGGTGCCAAGAAAACAACAGAAATGAAATACATTGTTGCTTTCTGTACATGACTCAAATTCAGCACTGAGCCAACAACCTTGACGAGTTGCTATATTTATACACACAAGTCAAAGTCAGTGTTTACAATGTGATTCTAAGCCAAGGGGACTTTGGAGTAAAGTGTTGCCATCCGTTTGTATGTAAGTCAAATTAAGCCAAGTTAGTTTGACTGATATGGATATTACTGGGCTGGATATTACCATAGAAGCAAGTTTTTCCATATTCATGCTGATTATTTTGGTCTCTTCACACAAAGCGGGATAGAATACTGCCTACTGAACAGTAAGAAACCAATCATCGGCTTTGATGTGAAGCCTTGGCAGGCAGCACGGGTGAGAGAAGCGAGAGGGAGTGAAGAGAGGACGAGTATTTGTTGGAAAAAGAAGAGCAGAGAGAAAAAAGCAGCCCACAGATGAAGGGAACTTAAGAGAGAGAAAGCAGGAGAGAAGTCTGTGCTTACTTGAGAAGGACCCAGAGTGAGACGGAGAGTTTAAAGAGCCGCCGTTCTGGTCAAGATGAGATGGTTGATTGTGTGGATGGCATCCAGGAAGTTTCTTGAATTGGAGTGATTTGGAAGAGCTTGCCGTCCTTTGAGAGCATCTCTTTTAATCATGGCTGTTGGGGCTGTGGGAACCAGCCTCGCCAAGGAGAGGACACTGTTAATTAGACGGCATGTTTCTGCACATCCCTGTAGAGTCAACACCCTGCACGGCTATGATTACACTCTGTTTCTGTCTTTCACACACAAACACACACATCTTACACTCATGCTTGCAAATATACAAATGTCTTACACACATAGACACGAATGTTTTCATGTTTGGATACATGTAAATTGTGACCACCACCAATGTAACTGTTCCTTTTCGTCAGTAATGTTGGCATATGTCGTCCTAATTTTGGGGCTTCTCCTCTTTTTACACAATTATCCCACTTGTGTGAATTATGCTTTAGCAGTTCAGACAGCGAGTATGTTGCCTTATGTTGCTGTTGAAAACTGGCACTTTAAAAATCTGACTTTCGAACGTCAGTTAAAGCTTTCACGTTTCGCTAATTGGTATTCAAATGAATGACACACTTGTGTACAGATGGCTTTGTAACTGAGATGCAGTTTGTTGCAGGTGCATCAAAAGAACTGAGGTAAACTCTCAAAAGCAACATAAATACACACAAGAAGCCTAGAAAATATTTAAAGGAACAGCAGTCTTCACAAAAAAGACTTAACTTGGACACCCAGGTATATGAATGGCTTCTACGTATATTTGGCGACCATTCTTGGCATTTCTTAATCCGTGCAAGAGAATGAAACTGTCTGAGAACAATGGACTGGTTGCATCAGAATGCAGAGGGATAGCTGTGCTCTGTCCAGACTACACTCAGTGGGACATGTTGTTGCTGTTACTGCCATATTAATGTTCTGAATGCTTTATGTTGAACCGTCAACTATCATTATACGCTAGAGCATTTATAGATGGTGTCTCATTGGAAGTATTAAGCTCTGGTCATACATAATCAATGTAGATGGCTCTTTTGTGCCTCTCATAAATAGAATATGTATTGAAGGTCCCCTATTATACTGTTTTTCATCAATATATTATAGGTCTCAGATATATACAAACATGTCTCTGAAGTGTTTGGCTCCAAATACCAAACAGATCATTGCAGCATCCCATAATCCCCTCTGTTTCAGCCCTGTTTCAAAAGTGCTGATTGTGCTCAAGGAGGAGATTCAGGTGATAAGGTGGGGGGTGTTACCTTGGTTGGTTATTGGCTAATGGTTACACAAGCCAAAAAAAACATTATGACATCACAAAGTGGCCAAAATCTGATCAGCTCATTTTCAGACAGGTTTTTATAGAAATGGATCAGGACAAAAAGAGAGAGAATCTTTTTTCCTGAAACCTTCAGAATCTCTTTATACAGAGGGGACACATGTTTATGTATAAAAGACATGAACAAGTGAATTTTGCATAATAGGTGCCTTTTAACATACTTATCTTTCACTAGTTATTTTATTCAGTTCCCCCTTTACTGGCATCGTTAGTCTTATTTAGGTTCCTGTCGCTTGTAGAAGTTATATCATACTTGCTGGAGTAAAAGTTAAACCTCATGTATCAGTTTTACTTCCATTGAGTTTGAAGTGCTTGAGGGTTATTTGGCAAGCGTGTCATCCACTAATCACAGCGTTGGTGATTCGATCCCCAGCTTCTCCTGTCCACATGTGGAAGTGTCCTTTGGCTAGATACCGATTTCTGAATTGATCCTGATGTTAAGTCGCAGCTGGCTGCCAGCAGTGTGTGGGTGAATGAGAGAAAAAATGGTAAGTTGCTTTGAATAAAAAGCAATATATTATATATGTAATCAATTGACCAAGCAGGTGCCCATTGTACCAAAACCAAGTCCTTACCACTGTGGCCCAGGTTTGAATCTGACCCACGGGCCTTTGCTGCCTGCCGTATTACAAGTTACAGTTTTAAAAAATGATCATATTTGGGTAAGCATCTTGCGTCTTCACCAATCTGTCTTTTTGTTCAGCAAGTTTCTCTATCCCTCACTGTGCATCTGTTTTTCTCTGTCACCTCCTTCTTGTGACACATACAGATCCTCTCTCTCTCTCTCTCTCTCTCTCTCTCTCACTCACACTCACTCACACACACACACACACACACACACACACACACACACACACACACACACACACACACACACACACACACACACACACACACACCTCCTTCCCTCAGCTGTTCTGATGAAGCCATCGCTATCTGTGTGCATCCTAAGTCAGTTGTCTGAACACTGCTCAGGCAAGACTTAGAGAATTACATTCATCTACTGTGGTAATTCACTGCCTCACTCTTTGTCTGTCTTTCTATCTCTGCATCTCCCCATCTTTCTGTCTCCCTGTGTGTGTTTCCCTCTATTTCTCTGCCTCTAAACGACTTTTGCAGCAGATTTGCAGCAGAACGGTTTATTTATAGGGCCAATTAAATCTGGAGGAGACTATGTGGGCTTTGGTGCAAAATATATCTAAAAAAGCACAACAGTTTTACATTTTCTAATCTTGAAGGGCCGCAATAGAGCTGTAAACTGCTTGTCATGTTGGGTAGATTGATTATATTTGATCTTAGATAAACAGGAAAGGATGGAGGGGGAATAATAATGCCAAATGTAGGAGTTTAGAAAGAGATGAAGAGGGCAACAGAGAAAGAAAGTGGCAATATGAGAGTGGGGGAGTTC
Organism: Notothenia coriiceps; assembly: GCF_000735185.1. Lineage (NCBI taxonomy): Eukaryota > Metazoa > Chordata > Actinopteri > Perciformes > Nototheniidae > Notothenia > Notothenia coriiceps. Next base: position 80,830 of record NW_011352461.1, read on the forward strand.
ATCTTTTCTTAATTTCTAGTCTTTTTGGAGTCCCCGGGGAGTGAACAGCAGGTAAATGACATTGGCTGTATGAGGAAAGAAAGATGAGATGAAATAAAACAAAGGAATTAAGCACATACTAACTGCACAATATAGCTGCTTTTACACTCTAATTTTAACTGCATATGACTCAGATCTTTAAAGTGGAGAACATGATGTTAATTACGGTTAATCCTTTTCTTCAGATTTTGATGAAGAAGCTATTTTCTTGCACTGATTTCTGAGGGATTCACAGCTGTTTGCCACACATAGCATTGTTGCACAGGTCAAAGCAATGCATGTGTGTGATTCAACATTATGTTCAGAGATTTGTATTATCTCAAAATATAATTTTAAACCAGACAATAAGACGAGGCTCAGCCTTTTCAGTGAGACATCACTGTCTGTGCCTTTATGACCCTAACACAGCTGCTCATGCTGTGCATTACCATACTGGACACATCAGCAGAAAACCATGTTTCTCCAGTTAATAAACCCAACCAACCACTAGTCACTAAAACTGAGATGCAGCAGTACTGCAAAAATAAAAAGGGCCATAATTGTTGTACAATTATCAAAACATTACCCACCTGTAATATCGTGGTGTATGAAACATCATGGAGTACAAATCACTGCAACAAGTTGGGAAGTTAAACCACTTGAGGTCAACAAAAATTGAATTGAATTTAGGTTCAACTCTTTCTTGTTTTTAATGTTCATGACTGTACATCATTACAAAAAAATGCATTACTATAATGTAGTATTTTACAGTATAGCCCTGTAGCCATAGCATTCTTTCTCCTAATGCCACAACTCTTACCTTCAAGCTGAGTTATTAGTTATATGCCAGTTGTGAATCAACAGCTTTTCACCTAACTTAACACATGACAAGGCCTGATAGACTAAAACACATTAACCTGTTTCATTTAAAAGGAAAGGGGCAATTTGTGAGTACAATCAACATAATACAAAATACTCAGTGTTAATTACGCGTAAAATGCAGATGTACCTTTATTAATTTATACATGCTCAGGGTGCTTGGTAACGATTGCTGTTGCCACTGCATTACAATTTTTCTTGAGAAAAAAAAAGATGACTTTTGTCATCTTTGTCAATTGTGTTTCATTATACTATGTTTCAATATCTAATACACTTAATTTAATTGAACTATGGAATATGCTATATTAATGTTTAATATCACATGCAATTTGAAACAACAAACTCTCAGTACCAATAGTGTGCCCTTATCAAACAGGTGCAGAAGAAACATTATAATCACAACATGCTGACACCATTGTTTCCGTCTTACTGTACATTAAGGAGTGAGGAGTTCCCACCTTAATAATACTGATAACAACAATTGTCCTAAATATACCAAAAATTCCTTGAGTATACTAGACAATGCAAAATGTGATTTGCTCAGCTGTGGTTAAGTTGCTCTCAACATTTCTTTAATTTGACAGAAAGGAATATTTAAAGGGAAACATGTAAGAAGAAATAACTACCTTCACAAAGACGTTTTCATTTGAACTGCTTGGGATTGGTTTTCATTAAAGAAATAGTCCATACTCATTAAAACAGTCCTCGGGTTTTGCTTGCACAGCCTAAAATTGTGCTCCAAAGCCAAAAAGGCCAACAACACTTAATGCCGTCAGTGCATCAAGGCTGTTTAGGCACGGGCTGTGGAGAATCTCGTGGCAGAACTCGCCCTCAAAGCCAACAGCAGCCCCAGAGCCAGACCTTGACAACATGACTGATGCTGGCTGGCAGCTGGCAACACACTCCTACTGTTAGAGAGGCAGAAAGATAGAGAGAGACAGCGGGGAGAGATGAATGATTCGGGCCAGTGTCAGAACAGGATTGATTTGGATCAGAACCAAAACCACTGATGGCTTATTGAGACAGAGAGATGGATGGAGCAACGGAGAAGGAATGACTAATAGATTTTAGATACAGGATTTCAAGCTGCCAGTTGGCTTCTGCTGGACGAAGGAGGTCATTGGAGGATGGGAGGGGGGGTGTAAAGCATGATGGCCACACACACACACACACACACACACACACACACACACACACACACACACACACACACACACACACACACACACACACACACACACACACACACACACACACACACACACACACACACACACACAGGCAAACCTCACAGCCTTGGCTGCCAGTCAGATTTAGACCTGATGCTTTTTAAGTGCTGCAATATACCACATAATTATTTGGTAGTACTACATGCCATGATTAGGATATTACATATTATACACAATAGACAATGGCAGGAAGGTTTGGAGACATTTTGTTTCTGATGTGCACTCAAATTCGTGGCGCTGTAAGTACATGGAAGGTGCTTCATCCCACTGCTCCACAGAGTATACCATCTATTGTCTGACTATTGTCTGTTCTGCATTGTCCTCTATAGCGGCCAAATGCCTCGAGCCACTGAACAAAACACTGGACACAATGGACAGACACAGAGAAGAGCCGGGTCTTGGCAGAAAGGAGTTGCACACACACTCGGATAGAATAAACACTCACACATACGGTATGTAAAACGCACATATGGTAGCACACTTAGACATGCACATATTATACACAAACATGGGCATAAACACACAGCTGCTCAAAGGCACAAAGATGGCATAACAATGGCAGGCAGAGAGGGCCAGACTTGTATACAAGCCCCTATGGGGTTGGAGGGGGTACACACACATCTCACTCACAAAAAAAAACATCCCTCAGGCTGAGACTAGAGGAACAGAGAGGGACAGTCCGCAGTCAGAGGATCACAATATAAAAGACAGACACAAGAGAGGGGATGACAAAAATGATGTTGATGTGGGGGAAAAAGAGTGAGAGAATGATATCAGCTCCATTGAGAGAGCAGCAGTGTCTGAAGGGACAGTCTCTTCCTGTACGTTTCTATAGCTCTGACAGTGTCAGATAAAAAAAACACCCACTGGTGTCAAGTGAATTACATCAAGAAAGAAGGGAAAGTTGGTCTCTCATGGGACGTGTCTGGCCGTCCTGTCTGATAAGAAGTTAAGGATAACGCAAGTTGAAAAAAGACATTTCTCGGTCCTACCAGTTTGTGTTGTTCTGGCAAAAAAGTACCTGTTTTGCTGCAAAATCTACAGTATAGTTGTGTTCCTGCAGCTGGAATGAGGTATTACAGACCTGAAAGTTAAAATGCATTTTGAATCTTCATCAAGAGAGGCACCCAACTTTTGACCGACATGGAAAAATGTGAAAGATTAATGCATGTGTAATACTGGCTATCAGCCTCAGCTGGTAATCTCACGATGTACCACTGAATTTTGTCACCACAGCTGGCATGCACACACCTTTCACACTGGTTGGGTTGTCTATTTTGGCATTATACAAGGTGACAGCAACCCCTTTTTAAATTATTATCAGGTAGACGGTGTGCAGACATGTATCAGGATAATGACGTGTGCAGTGTTGTAATGTGGAATGTCTCAACACAAGCTTGTTATAGAGAATACAAGATAAAACACTTAGTTAGCTTGTCTTTTTTGGCAGTGCCTTTGGAACACCATCAGTGTCACACTACCCGCAACCAAACTGAGAAATGGTTATTAATCATTTAAAGTGAAACATGTAAGAGTGACCTGAACAGCGTGACTGAAGCGATTTTGGCATCTGCAACAGAAAGCGTGAGCCTGGGTGTTTGTTTGTGTGACGGAAAGAGTATGCACATGTGTACTCAGGTGTGTACTCATCACGCAGAATGGCAGTGCCAAAATACAAGCTCTCATAAGGGAAGCACTCAGACAGAGGCACCGGAGCATGTGTTGTAGAAATCACTAGATGTAAACACGTGTTGAATTTTCCTCAGGCTGGATAACCACTGTCATGAGGCTCATTAATGTCTCCATACGACATGAATGGCATTGCATGTGAGCATTCAAGTAATTATTGTACATTTATGATATGAGCGTATTCCACCTCTTTATGAAGCTGTAGAAATACAGTTGCAAGAAAAAGTATGTGAACCCTTTGGAACTACCTGGATTTCTGCATAAATTGGTCATAAAATGTGTTCTGATCTTCATCTAAGTCACAACGAACAGACAAAACACAGTCTGCTTAAGCTAAAACCACACAAACAATTATATGTTTTTTATGTTTTTTATTGAACACACCATGTAAACATTCACAGTGCAGGGTGGAAAAAGTATGTGAACCCTTGGATTTAATAACTGGTTGACCCTCCTTTGGCAGCAATAACCGCAACCAAACGTTTCCTATAGTTGCATATCAGACCTGCACAACGGTCAGGAGGAATTTTGGACCATTCCTCTTTACAAAACTGTTTCAGTTCAGCAATATTCTTGGGATGTCTGGTGTGAATCGCTCTCTTGAGGTCATGCCACAGCATCTCAATTGGGTTGAGGTCAGGACTCTGACTGGGCCACTCCAGAAGGCGTATTTTCTTCTGTTGAAGCCATTCTGTTGTTGATTTACTTCTGTGCTCGTTGTCCTGTTGCATCACCCATCTTCTGTTGAGCTTCAATTGGTGGACAGATGGCCTTAAGTTCTCCAGCAAAATGTCTTGATAAACTTGAGAATTCATTTTTCTGTCGATGATGGCAATCTGTCCAGGCCCTGAGGCAGCAAAGCAGCTCCAAACCATGATGCTCCCTCCACCATACTTCACAGTTGGGATGAGGTTTTGATGTTGGTGTGCTGTGCCTTTTTTTCTCCACACATAGCGTTGTGTGTTTCTTCCAAACAACTCAACTTTGGTTTCATCTGTCCACAGAATATTTTGCCAGTAGTGCTGTGGAACATCCAGGTGCTCTTTTGCAAACTTCAAACGTGCAGCAATGTTTTTTCTGGACAGCAGTGGCTTCCTCCATTTTATGACCAATTTATGCAGAAATCCAGGTAATTCCAAAGGGTTCACATACTTTTTCTTGCAACTGTATGTATACATTTTTTTCCTGTGGAATATTTTCAAAAACAAACAGACTGGCCAAAAAGTGCTGGACGATTTCATTGTTAACCTGTGGCAACACTCTGCGGCCAACAACACAAAATGCTTGTAATGGCTCACTGGAGGAAGGTTAATGTGAAGAAACTTCAGGAACTGTCAAATTGCATTTAAAAGTAAATCAAACTTGATTCTCTGAAACTGAAAATAATGAAGACCTGGAAGGGACATGGAGGCAGAATAAACAATTCAAGGATTAAAAAGGTCTGAACTTTTGTGAGATCTCCAAAATGTTTTTATTTAGGTCAGTGAAACAAAGAAAAAGACGAATCGGTTTGGTGTAGTCACTACGATAGCATGAGAAGAGCCACAACAATGGATGCTATACACCTGTATAAGTGTCTTTAGTCAAATCTAAAGACTAAACAAATGAGACGAGAATTAGCTAGCTAGCGCACCTCCCGTTCTCTCTACGTCACTCTCTGCTGCTAGGAAGCTACTTTGCCAGGAAACCACAACAACACACATCTTTCTGTTTTAACCGTCCTGTACTCCATAATGAGTCAACAATGTATTTTGTTGCCATTACACAGTTTAGACCTAGTGATGCAGCTGGTCATCAGAGCCCGTCCTGAATCGGTCTCCAGAACTGCTGCCCACAGTCCGGCAAAGTAGTCGGGTGTAACTTACTGTTGTTGCATTTGTGGTCTGATAAATAGAATATTTAACTTATTCAGTTCACCATATTGCTACAATTAAAACTGTTGTAGCTGTTCTCGCCCCTTCAAGCGATTTCGTGGTGACAGGTATTTTCTGAATCAGAAAATATTTAAAGAAATATGATTTCTTCAAGGTTGCCTCCATGAATACACAGATACAACATGTCAGCACAGCTTATAAGGGCATGGACCTACGCAGGATCATAATAGGCTCACTCGTTAGTTTCACACAAATCAGTGGAGACTGAAAGATATCAGGCAGATTTGAATAATTTCCATAGAGCCATAAATAGTTTTTCTACGTATGGGAAATTGCAGGAAATTGAAGCCCCTTCTCACTTTGTTTCAAGTGGTATTCGCTGATATCAAAGTGAAGTGTGGCATTACATCCTATCCTTCCTCGGACCACCAATTCTGCTGTGTGTGTGTGTTTCATGTTTTCAGTTCATCTACCGTACAGTATCTGCTCTGAGAATAAGAGACTATTTCCCTGCAGATAAAACAAACAAATTGCCAGACAACAAGCTTGAGGCCAGGGCTTCAAAAGATAGTGTCAGGCTATAGAATGTGTGTGTGAGTGTTCAAGCTGCTATTGTTTATATACAGTATACCATCAGTCATCGCAGACACAGGCACACACAAAGACAGACTCTATCCATCACTTACAGGAAGCATTACAGACTTACTGTTAGCTACCACTATGGTATCCAGTAAGTGTGTGTGTGTGTGTGTGTGTGTGTGTGTGTGTGTGTGTGTGTGTGTGTGTGTGTGTGTGTGTGTGTGTGTGTGTGTGTATACTGTATATATCTTTTAATGTGCACGTTTCTTATCACTTGTTTTCCTCTCTGTGGGACCTCTTTAGTGGCGACCGCTTCAAATGAAAATCTCCACTCAACAGATGTTGTACTAAAGAATATTTTCCTCTCCCTACACTCAACACAGACTTTCCTGCATTTGACTGCAGAGGTCAGAGTGAGGATCTGCAGGATCATCTTCTGTCTGCCTCTTTTTCTACTGATCTACATATCCTATAAGTGTCTTTCTCCCTGTGCATCTGTCCTTCCGTCTGTCTTTTCTCTCTGCCTGTTAGCGACAGCAGCTGTGCGGGGATAGCTCTAGCAGGAAATTCTCTGTCTTGACTCGCTGTCTTCTTGCCTGACAGCAGAGAAGCTAAGAGCTGAAGAATCAGGAAACAGCTTTTATCTTGTCTGTCTCCTGCCTTTTGCTCCCAACTCCCAACTCTGCTTCAGAGAGGAGACGCTGAGAGAGAGACAGAGAGGAAAGGAGGGGAGGAGAAGGGAGGAGGAAGAAGAAGGGGATAAAAGCAGGACAGAGTGGGGAAATGATATTACACAGAGAGAAATGAAAGAAAGAGAAAGCGAGACAGAAAGCTGATGCCGGAGTCTCTCTAAGAAAACGCTATTGCTCTCTCCGTCTGTCTTTCTCTCACTCTCTTTTTCTCTGTTTTGATGTATTCAGACAAACCCACAGTGCTCCGATGGAGGAACAGGCGTGCAGACACAACAGATGAAGAGTGTCGGCTGGTGGTTCGAGGCTCACACATGCCGCTTATCTCTCCTTTTCTCTTCCCCAACTGCACTATCTTTCCGCTCAATCTTTTGTCTTGCTCTCTTCCCTCCTTTTCTCTCTCTTTCCCCCCCGGCTTAGCTGTTGGAGTGAACCTGAGATCAATCATCTCCCAAACATTTGATCGGCAACAGAAGATGGCCAGGCGGGGTGTAAAGAGTGTGCAGCTGAAGCATTAGCACACAGCAACTCCTCTACTTATTGAGGCTGTAAGGAAACCCCGTCTCGAGTGGTTTTGTAACACTTGACTTATTATTTAATCATGCTGTAGTGCTATGCAGAAACCCATTAAACGGAGCTTCTGTTGTGTTGCAAATGATTGCATGAGGGTGTTCATCATACATAGTCACAGTTCATGGCGGGATATTACATATTCAACACAATTTCAGTGGGAGTGGTGCTTGGGAGGCCTCATAAGTGTTTTCTAAAACAACAAAAAAACAAGATAATGATAGTAATTATTATAATAAATCATATGTTTATTTTAAATGTTGTGCTTTTTAAGAACATGACTGAAAATACCAAGCGCTTCTTAACTTTATCTGGAGTTAACGTTTAATTTCTTCCGGGAGTCATAACTTAATAACACTCTGATACCAAGACAAAGGCTTTTAAGATGGGTTCTATAAAAGGCCTTGTAAAGCCAATGATGAGACTATCATGGATATATTTGAGTGTTCCTGTAGTTCTATTTCATTAAACACATGGATAAAGGTGGACTTTTGAAGTGGCCCCCCTCTTGTGGGGAATGGTGGTCTTCTTGTGAAGGGGAGATCATCTGACACATGTTGCTTTTCATGCGTTTGTCATGAAGTTTAAGGGATAACTGAAAATAGGCCAACTAGGGGGAACACTGAGGCTGCGAGTTGAAACACCAGTTGTTTTCTCTTGCGTTTTGACAATTCAAATCAATACAAATTATATTCCTGTAATCAATACATGAGCATTGCAAATAAATGAAGGACAACAAAATAAAACATTTGCGAGGAACAATAATTTGTGATAAAGGGATACTGTCGACTCTCATTAGCATAAAAGCAATGCTGACAAATATAACTTTTTGTTAAACGAGGCCCTGGCAAACAAAATAATGCAATTTATCAGTTTCTAAGTTTTGTTTTATTTGTTTTATTTTAGTTTTAGTGTGTTTTTTTTTAGTATATGTGTGTCTGTTTCTTTCTTTTCTTCATGTCTTTTTTTCACCTTTTCACTGGCGGCACCAAACCGCCACAGCATTATCGCCATCCATTGTTCTATTAGGAAATGTTGTCTGGATAAGTAACACAACATGCTGCGTGTTGTATGTGACAGTTTGAGTAGCACACTGGCTTCATAATGCCTGGCTCAGATTTAGCGCCTATCTAATCTACAGTCAGCACTTCTGTCAGACATTTAATGGTTTTACTCCACTGTGGTTTAGCTGAAAAGGCCTGCATTATTGTATTCGCTAGACAGACACACACACAGTATGCATGCATGTATTCAGGAACACACACATGCACAGACTCAGAACAATAATGACCTTGACTAAGTAGCTCTCCACATTCTAAGTGACTTCTAGAGCACTCGTCTGCTTTTCCCTGCATTCGCCTCAGTCGCATTAAACCTGCATACAGTGTCTTTCACAGTGGTGTGTGTGTGTGTGTGTGTGTGTGTGTGTGTGTGTGTGTGTGTGTGTGTGTGTGTGTGTGTGTGTGTGTGTGTGTGTGTGTGTGTGTGTGTGTGTGTGTTAGTGTGTTGCCAGAGGAGGAAGAGGGCGAGCTTGATTCCCTGAGCTTTGATATGATCTGAGATGAGAGGCCTCGTCCTCTGTCTGCTCTCACAGGAAATCAGAAATAAAGTCCTTCACATCCAGAGGTTCAGATCAGAGGGGAGACACTCACAGAGAGGGGGGGGGCTGTGAGTTCAGGAGAGACGGGAAGAAGGGATACTCATTATTCTGCTGACGCTGTATTCATTAAACTGTGCACATGTTGCTCCTGTTCAGTCAAACATGTTGAATCCTGACCAGTGATCCACCTCAGTGGAACCACCTGTGTGTGTGTGTGTGTGTGTGTGTGTGTGTGTGTGTGTGTGTGTGTGTGTGTGTGTGTGTGTGTGTGTGTGTGTGTGTGTGTGTGTGTGTCCGTCCGTCCTGCGCGCGCATGTGTATGCATTGGGGTCACTGGTAATTTGAAGTGTGAACGCTTGGTTTCTCCCCAGCATGATGATTTCCTCTGTCAGCAAACTGCGAGCTGGAAAATAGACCCGTATTATGATGAGATTAACTTTAACGGTCAAGGATTCCAGATCTTTCCTACAAAGTCACTGAAGATCAGGACGTTCAATGAAGCCTCTCTTTGCTCTGTGTTCAGTTCTCACTCCACTCCTCTGCTGTTCTGTTTGCTCTGTTGCATTCTCCTTCCTTCTTTGTTGAGTTCATTCTGTGCTGTGTTACAGTGGTGGCAGATTAGCTGGCTGCTCGAGACAAACAACCAGAACAATGGTATGCTTTAATGCTTCATACTGATGGAAGGATGTACTCCAAAAATGTCTCGGAGCAGGAAAACACACCTGCACCTGAAAATATATACTGTAGCATTCCATTAAAATACATGCTGACACTTAAATAGGCTGTGTGTGTAGTATTGATTATTGTCTCTTGCAAATACTCAAGTGAAACAAAGAAACTTGTCTATTTCTTCAACTTAATTCCCCTTCAAATAATCATTTGTTCTGCATCATGATATTCAATTATACTTCCTAATTTACTCGAATTGTTGTATTCTCCTATCAAATTACCCTGATATCCACATCCTTAGATATAGCTGTACAGTATGTATGTATAATACAAAAAGTAAGTAATAGTAATTTCTGCGAATATTTTTCTCAACTGTATTTGTAATTGGTTATTATATATAAGACATATGATCTGAAAATACTTAATCTTGTTTTCTTTAAATATGTAGTTTGTTCGCTTTTGAAAAATCACCCAAAAACGGTAACTGCATGGTAGGGAGAGGTTTTCTGCATAATGTAAAGGCACACTTTTAATTATTGAATCCGCTCCTCTACCTGTGGTCTGCTCACAGCCTCACTCTATTAAAGATCTGAAGTGTCAATTGATTTAACATGTGCTCTAACAACTCTGAAATCAAAGAAAGCTGGAATGTGGACACAGCTTGTGGGTTTCATCTTAGTATGAGCGAAAAGGGAAAAAGAGCTGTATTTGTCTTTTCTTTGCCGATACGGTGGATAAGGAAGATTAAAGACGTCTTGTCCTGACAACTCGGGAGAACAATCTGACAAGACTTAACAAAAGCCATCACAGAAAAGGAAAACTTCAAACAGAATCAAAACCTGCAGACGATGAAGGAGAGATGCAAACACACCACCTCAGGCTGTGTCTCTCTGCCTTCATACCTGTCTGTCTGTCTGTCTTGCTGCCTGTTTGACAAAGTGACATCCAGCAACTGCAGCCAATTCTTCCTTTTATGTTGCTAATTAATGATCAGCTGTCATTTCATTACAAAAAAAGAGCTTTTTCTCTTTTTTCAGTTTCTCTATAGAGTCAGATGTAAAACCTTTAAGCTTTGATTAGCAGTGTACATGTGTCTGTGTGCAGGGGTGTGTTGGTGTTTCTGACATTTAGCTGGCGGACAAGCTGTCACAGCTCTCTGGTCTCCCATTTCGTATGGACTGATTAATAACGAGCTTGCGCGCACACACACAAACGCGCACACATAATTGTGGATGTGATCGCGGCGTCTCTGTTACCGTACATGACCCTCTAAGCTCTGTCATCGCAATCACTTTAATTAGAACTTCAGAGAAGTGTGTGTATGCATGTGTGTGTGAGCTTTGATATTTCCTTCCAGTCTAATCAAACTTTCAATAATCAAGTCTGTTGCAGACATAAATGATGCAGTTGTATCTTACAGTGGCATCTAATCACCATGGCCACATCTTGTTTTCTCGTTTTTGTCATTTATAAAGCCGAGCAATAAAGGCAAACTCTAATGGCACATTTAATCATACACTAAAGTATGAAAAGAACCGTAGTTGTATCAATTTCAGCCAGTGCGGATACTGAACAAAGAGATGTTTTCAGAACCTTCTGGACCTACCCGCTGAGTTTAACGGGAGTATGCTTCCTCTGCTGCAACACTGGAAATGGAAAATGTATATGTTGCTAAACCACCGGCAGCTACAGGATTTAAAGCTGAGGTTTACTTTTTGTTAAAGAAGTCCTTTGCTTAGCTTGTTGACACAGCAGCACCAAGTTGTACAGAAACAAGTGGTGTTATATGTGTGCGCTCAACGACGTCACCCGAGTCTTCACGAGCTGTTAGCTTGAGAGCTGCAAGTTATAATAATGGCCGTGTGCATGTTTACTTTCATATTGATAACTTTGGGAGAGTGTCTTTGGTGGAAGGCCTGAAAAGACAGGCTGTAGGTGTTGCCAACTTCTTGTTAGCTCTTGAAGCTAGTGCTGCTAGCTACTTGAGACGGATTCTTGGTTGTATGATTGAAAAAATGTAGCTCATCCTTGCTGACTTCTCCTAAAATGATGTAAGTGATGTTCAATTTTCCTAATTTGAGAGACATTTCTTGTGTAGGGTATTCTTTGAAATCCCGCATATCACATTTCTTTCCTCGCCTATTTGAGACGTCTAACAGATTTCCCTGCCTTATTCCGTCTTGAACATCAGAAGCTGGAGCACAGCCTTGCGTGTTGCGCTGTGTGTCTGTAATTCCCACCGACAACTGTGTTAATGGATGACAATAGCAGAGAGGAGAGCGCCATATGTCTGAGCCTGGGGCAGCACGGAGAATGGCAGGGCACACAAAGACGAACCGAGGGGGGGGGGCAAATGGAGAGGGGTACAGAAGGAAGAAAGGAGAGGATCGTGGAAAAGGAAGATAAATGGGGGGTCGAGGAAAAAAGGGAGGAAAACGATGGCGAGATAAAGCACAAGGGAGAAATTAAAAGTTTTAAAGGGGGAAAGAAGAGACAATGAAGTTGAAATTAAAGACAGAAGCAAAGAAGAACCAAATCAGAGGAGGAGAAAAGAGAGGGAAAGAAGAAGGAGTGTTGGAATGAGAAGACAGTGTACTTTTCTTTTCATCTATTTTGTTATTTTCCTCTTCATCTGCATCTACATATCAACAATCGAACTGGGACATTTCTTTTGTGACCAGAGGTTTGTGATGGATCGTTGAATCAAATGCCATTGGTAAATCAAATCATGTATTGCTTATGCCTACACAGACAATTATCATCATTTTAAGTTAAATGTTAACCTTTGTTTGCAGACAACAAATAGTATTGACAATACGCCTAAATGTTTTTATCTAGGAGATAATGTTCACATGAAAACTGACTATTTTTTGTGTTTAAAGTTTACTATCTACAGTAGGCTGTGACAATGTGACATGTCAAGCTTAAGACTTCCATTTACTGTATATTGGACAATAACAATATTAGTCTTGGTTCAATTATATAATGCATTGTTAAGTTTTAAGGGCATTTGTGCAGACATGAGGCAATATGAACACTTTATATTTTATTTCTATAATCAGCTCTGTGTATCTATAGCTGAGTGCACAAAGGCGTTCATATTTGTTTAAGACAGAGAATAATCATGGCTGAATTGGTTTGAGCAGAATCCGGGTTTATTTTACGTCAGTTTATTATAGTATTGCACATTAGTGTCAACTTAGGCTGAGATACATTTGAACAAGGTTATACAACTCAACATTTAATACTATTTTGATACTTAAATTGAAATGCTATTCTGAATAACTTTGGATTACAGTTTTGGTGGCACTTAGTAATGGCTTCGGATCAGAAGAAGCACATCTCCGTTGCCAGAGCTCCACTTGTAGTGTTCATAATATCTCAACTTTTCTGTTTTCGTCCCATTTCCTTTCATGTCTCTCCTTTCATCCTTCCCTCTCCTCGTCTTTCAACTTCCTGAGTTACTCTTGTCCTGCTGCATCCAATTGCACACAAACTCCAACATCCACATACACTCTGCTTTATCTCCTCACAGTTTCAAATGATGCAGTAAGCAATCCATTAACAGGAAGAAGAGAGGGAGCCAACATGTCAAATATCAGACAGGACAGTTGAGAGAAGTGGAGGGGACAAAAGAGGTGAGGAGGGGAGGGGGAGAGGAGAGGAGAGGAGGGGATGGGACATCTTATTGAAATGGAAATGGAACAGGCCAATTAAAACATTTCACTGGGAGCTTGTTTGCATCTCCAGCTCAGCTCACACAGATTATATATACAGCACATTATGGAGTAATGAATATGTATAAATTGAACTCCTCAATTATCACGCCACCACTGGGTCTCAATTAATACACTATACTTCTCAATAATAATCTCAATGAATATATTTCCAGCTAATGATGTAAAAGCATTTACCTTCAAATCACACTGAGCCTTCAAGCTGATCCCACACTGACTGTGTTATTCCTCAAACCATATCTGTATAAAGTATCATACCGTTTTATGATATAAAGAATATGTCATACTCTTTTGGACACACAAGTAGGCAAAAGCAGTTTTAAGCATTTAAAGCTACTCTGCATTTAACTCGTTAGTTGTGATTTATGTAAATAAACCTTTGGAGTCATTACTCACTGCTAGTGAATATAAATAAGGACTGTAAACCTATCAATTATTTGTATACACCTGGGACTTGGCGATACCCTCCCGCTAACAACAGCTAAGTGCTGATAGTTGTTGCAGAAACTGAGACCCCTCTTCAAGCTGGAGCGACAACCCCGCTTTTGTTTGTCTCTTAATTTAATCAGATTTGAATGTGTTTAGAACATTCTGAATCCATCATTCACTGCAGTGTACACAGATAAATGGCCTTTCCTCAATCAAAATCAAATTAAAAACGACTTAACAACAACAACAACAAGTTTCCATTTTTTTAGAGCAGTATTATTATACTGAGTTTCATTTAATAATAATTTTTCAATTATAGTAGCTACCATACTGTATGATATATGGATCTAATCCTTTATTTAACATTACGTGTATTGATCCAATAGGAAAAGGGTTTGGACTTGATACGTATTTATGTCCTCCTATTCCCTGTTTAATATAAAATACTATAATAATGTGGTTTATTGTGAGTTGCATGCATGTCTGCTGGGGATTATCTTATCTTGATTGTGGAGGTGGATGTGTCTCTGGTACTGGACCCAGCTTGGTTTAGATTGTTTCCTGCACACTTTAGGGATTGATCACGATGTAATTGCTGGGGCAGAGCGGCTGAGTGAGCAAACACTAAATCCTGTCCAATTGTTGGGCTTGCCTGGGTTCCACAAGCATCCGTTCAACAGAGTGCTTTCTATATAGAGGAGGCCTTAAGTCTTCCTGGATGAGAAACACTCCTGCTGTCCACTTCAACATCTGAGTTCAGGCATCGCAGGGCAATACGTCTCAGAGGACCTAATTTACTGGCGGTAAAGGAATTGTGTTTCTACACTGTCACTTGGAAAAAATGAAAACATTTTGACAAATATATACACTAAAATACACAGCAAACACTTTCTCTTTTACTCTCTATCAACCGTGTGTGTCCAACTGTGCCCCTGTTATGTTGTTGTTCTTAGTTTTATGACTCCAAAAAGGAGCCTAGAGCTTTATGTGACGCAGGAATATGCACAAAAAAAGCCAAAAAATATTCATGAAATCCTCTTGCCCAGCAGATTCTGCCAGGAGCTCAGCCCTTGAAATCAGATGGTCATGGCGCCTTAACTGCAACACAAAATGTCCCCTTTGGACTTGGGTGAGTGTGACACTGTCCAGTACTTCACCCTAACTAGAGAAAGCGCTTTCGAAAAAAATCAACTGTGCTATCTGACCGACAAGAACCATGTGTAACCTATTTGCTAGTAGACCATAGAGCAGGAAATACAGCTATAGTGAGAAGATATGCAGCAGATATGAGGATACTACGTTTTGTAATGTGTACTGCTCTCTCAGCTCATTGCTGTTAAGGAAAGGGCTGTGTTGGATTTAAAACACAAGACCAGACCATAACATTGGCTAATCAGAATGCAACACAAGAAATGTGTTATCTTGTTTTTATAATTGTTAATCTTAATTCAAGATACAATTTGATTAATCTCCAATCTCTACTGCGCTGTCATTCACCCATGCATGATACACAAAGCTCCAACCTTTCACATATAGCGTAACAGATTCATGAATAGATGTACTGTAGGACTGGAAGTGTTATCCATGGGACAGCCACCGTCCTGAGACTGGAGCTTTCACCCCAACAAAGATATGGTCGCTGACTTGGCTCTCTGGTATTCTGATGTGAATAAAAAAAAAACTCCTAGCCCATTTTCCAATATTCTTTTAAAACCTCTACCCTGAGGTAACAAGTGCTTGGAAAGATGGACATGCAAGATTGTAGCGGTATAACATGTTTTATCTTTTCCCTAAAAGTGTAATAAGCTAAATACTCCTTGAGTGGTACATTTTACAAAAAGTGAGATGGTGGAATGTAAAGAAAATGCTGCATGTATCGAGCATATAAATGTCCCTGCTACTGCACAATTTGCACCTGGCTCTTGTTAATACTTCATCTATGCTGTATGTATGTAATTCATGACTTATAGTGCTATAGCATTAGTTTAGATCCTGGTTCTAAACAGTCTGCTTTGTGAAAAAAAAACTCTGACGAGGAAAATAAACATTGCTAGAACTGACAGCGGCGTTAATTGAAATGTATCTGTAGCACACATTATGACAACTCTTATTTGGAAATGCTTATGAGCTGAAAATTGCTTGAATAAACATGTAGTGGAAATGTATATAATTGCATCCAATCTGAGTCAGTGTTCGAGAAAATAATGCAGCCCTGAGTTTCTGGTAGTGCTGAGACCTCTGCTCTCTGTCTCGCGCTCTGACAGCCTCCGAGATGAATGCTTTCTGCTTTCTGGAGCTGACTTTGTTGTTTTCTCAGGCAGCCATGTGCAACTAGGCTAATGAGTACATTTAGCTGGAAAATGCTGAGGTAACACTTTCATCACACTGTGTGTGAATGTGTTTGCGCACGCAGCCATGGATCTGTTTCTGTGTGGGTGTGTGTGTGCGTGTGGGTGTGTGTCATCTGTTTATTAAGGTCACAGTCAGAGATTGAAGTTTGAGCTGAAAAAACTAATTAGAGACTCACCCTGCTCCTTGCATCACACCTTTCTATTCAGCCCATCTCATCCCCATGCAACCCTCTGTCTGAAACTCTCCACCCTCCTTCTTTATCTCTGTCTAACCCTCCTTATTTCACTTCCTGGACTGCCTCACACTTATCTCCCCTTTCTTATTCTGTCCTTCCCTTTCATCCCTGTTTTTCTTTCTTTGTGAGTCATTTCGTTTTCCTCCTAAGGTTTTTAATCATTTTCATTGTATACCCTTTTTCTCAACTAAGGTGTAAACTGAAGGAATGGGGGTGATTATAGTTCAGCACTTTTGAGGGACTGATGTTTTATGTCTTGTAGACCCAAAGGGCAAGTGTCAAATGTATAAGAATAGGATGCATTTTCTTCGTCCTTGCTTAGAAAACATTGCCTTAAAGTCTCTTTAAAAGAGTCCCTTAAAGAGTGTATCTGCAGTGGCTTGAGTGACGTGAGCAGCCGTTTTGGCTCCTCAGATAAAAGATGTATATATATTATTCTTAAGGCAGTGACATCGGCCTTCGTGAGCTTTCCTCCGCCCGTCTGAGTGAGTCATCGTAGTGACGGGGCTGAATGTGCAGATAGTCAATGCAAAATATATCTGCTTTTGTCCAATCCAATTAAGTTTCCAAATCTAAGTAACAGAAAATAATTGATAGACAACATTTCTTGAGTTTTGACTTTCTTAAAACTTGTTACAGTAGTATGATCATATTAATGTATGTGACTTCAAGCATCACGTTTACTGAAGTACATTAGTATATGCACTTCCAGGCAATGATGCCACTGCATTTCACTGGCTTGTACCTGTACTCTGCTCAATGCTGATACAGTTGAATCAAAGCTTTTTAAAGATACAACTAGAGTCGTGAAAGAAAATACAAACGTGACACATCACTTCTGATTATTCTCAACCTAGAGGACAAAGGATTTCAGTTTGTTTCAGTGCACTGCTGCAGTACAACAGAGAGAAAGTTGCTTGTTTGTGCACTTTGTGTTGTTAGTCTAATTATTTAGATTTCTAATTTAGCATTATTAAGGCCAGTTCTTCACTATTTCTTGTCCTGCTTCTCTGCTCTGCTGACGCCTGTCCTCTGAGCATCTGTTCAGTACTGCAGGAAGACTGTTCCTCCACATCACTCTGTTTTCAACTTACATACAGGAATCCTAGCAAGCTTTTCATATCTCCATTTCCATTATAATACCATACTCTTATCACAATATTATGTTAGAGATAAGAAGAAATTATAACAAATATTAATCATACAAGGAATTCATACAAAACAAGTTAGAAAAAGGTAAATATGACATTGAAACAGCGTTCAATCCCTTGCAAAGTTTAGAGTGATGATTACTTAAAACATTCTCAACTATTTAGTGTCTTGTAGTGTGTTAAGACAAGTCAGACTGCATCGTTTACACATCTCAAACAAACAAAGATCAACTTTGCAAGTAAAATGTATCTGGTTAAATAAAGGTTAAATAAAAAATAAATAATAATAATTGCTCCCCACTCTTAATCACCTCAAACCGGGGTCGTTGTGTTTGCGAAGAGGAAAGAAAACCTATTAAAGTAGGTTTGCGCTCAGCAAACCATGAAAATGCCACATCACATCATGCAAACAGAAAGAACTGATGTTATTTTACCTCAAATGAACCTCTTATTTTCTTTTGAATGAGAATAACTTTACTGCACTGGCACATTACTGTAACACAGAACATGTTTAACTAGTCTGTGGCGGTAACTAAAGATTATTCCATTAGCAAATAGATAGGGCAGGATCTCTGCAAAACAACACAGGTGTTCCACAACATGTTGGTTTAGGATGCAGACACTCTCTAACCAGTGCTTGAATTGGAATAAAAAAGGTGCCAGTACTCTAAATCAGCAACTGTTTCAAGTCAATTTATTTATACAGCCCAAAAACAAGTATTTGGCTCAAAGTCATAGTATATCCTATAATGCTGGTGGGTTTGTCTCGTTACTGTATATTCTAGAAAGGCTAACTGTACTTAAACAAAATGACTCAGGGTGCATCTGGGATTAGAGGGGGTGCAGGGGTAACGTGCTATTTTTATAAGTGGGGAGTGGAGCTGACACCCTTGGGGGGTCCGGGGTTTTTTTTTTTATATTGAGGTTAAATGCATCAATCTGGTGCACTTTGAGAGCAAAATGAAGAGATATATGGATACCTCTCAACATCCATATGAAACAACTGTAAACAGATTTACTTTTTCTTTATGGATATAAAAGAAAGTAAAGCCTGACTCCTACTGGCGGCTGGTTAAATGACTCCTCGTGCCTGAGTACACTCGCCATCTTTCAGCAGGAAAGGAGAGAGGGAATCCTTGTCCGGCGACAACCGCTGTCTTTTCGCACTATTATTAAGCCACGCTAACATTTTCGAAATGCTAACGTTATGTGATGTATTTTCTGCTCTAGTCTATCGCTGCGGCGCGTCATAGATGCGTCATGCACTGAACACAAATATAAATTCAAGACTTTTGTTTTTGCTCCCATTTTTCATGAGATGAACTCAAAGATCTAAAACATTTTCTATTTACACAAAATAACCATTTCTCTCAAATATTGTTCACAAATCTGAAAAAATCAGTGATAGTGAGCACTTCTCTTTTGCCGAGATAATCAATCCCACCTCACAGGTGTGGCATATCAAGATGCTGATTAGACAGCATGATTATTGCACAGGTGTGCCTTAGGCTGGCCACAATAAAAGGCCACTCTGAAACGTGTAGTTTTGCTTTATTTATCTGGGGGGGTCCGAAAACCCTAGGGTTAAACCCTAACCCTAACATGTCACCCATTGAGCATGTTTGGGATGCTCTGGATCAGCGTATACGACAGCGTGTTCCAGTTCCTGCCAATATCCAGCCTGGATATTGGCAGGAACTGGAACACGCTGTCGTATACGCTGATCCAGAGCATCCCAAACATGCTCAATGGGTGACATGTTAGGGTTAGGGTTTAACCCNCTACTAACACACACACACACACTACTACTACTACACTACACACACACACACACACACACACACACACACACACACACACACACACACACACACACACACACACACACACACACACACACACACACACACACACACACAGGTAGCAGAGAGTGATCTTGTTTCCCTTTCTGAGCTTCTCTAAATGAATC
>NW_011352461.1:100519-103549 GCF_000735185.1 Notothenia coriiceps
GTAGTGTGTGTAGTATAGTAGTGTGTGTGTGTGTGTGTGTGTGTGTGTGTGTGTGTGTGTGTGTGTGTGTGTGTGTGTGTTCCCCTGTTGTGACAGTATTGAAATCCAAGCTGACATCCCCTTCTCCCTGCAACAGCATATGCCCCTCAGCAAGACCACTGGGAGACTACAGCGAGAGAGAAAGAGAGAGGGAAATGGAGAGGCTGTTAGAGGGGGAGGGCAAAAATAAAGGGAGGGGGGAGACAATGGGTGATAGGTGGCAAGAGGGAGAAGAGGATGGAAAGAGAGATGTGGTGGAAGGAAAGAGAGGAGAGAAATAGCCAGAGAGAGGAACAGGAAGAGAGCCACAGACTGAGACCAAGGCAGAGGGAGAGAAAGCACCCCCACTGCGTTCCTTTTCAGTCCTGCTAGCGTTGGCATGTGTTAAATGTAAAGCTGCTGGCTGACTCACCATGCTACCAGCTCATAGTCAGCACTCTCTACTCTCCTGTCTGACAGAGACAGAGGGAGAGAGGGAGGCTACCAGCTTACATTCAACACTGTCTAGTACGAAGAGAGAAAACAGAGGGAGAGACCACCGGTAAACTACACAAACTGTCTTCTTTCCTGCGTCTCGAGCACTTTCTAAACCCCAAATCAATGCTAAAGTACACAGTTGTCTTAAAAGATGCTCTACTAGAGATGTTGATAAACAGTCTGTCATGGCCTCTCGGAACAACCAATATGAGCATTTCTGATGCATTTATCTGAGGCACAGTATTATACGCCGCCATAAAAAAAAAAGGAAGAATATTCAGGAATGATTGTTGTTAAGGTTAAAAGAAAAGCTACTTGATTAAGTTTACATAAAGATCATGGCCATAAATAAAATAAAGCGAAGTTGACTGTTGGTAAGACATTTTAATTTTAAACGAATCAGCCGTCCACACACAACCACATATCCATTCTTTACAGTACACAATCAGGAATACCTGCAATAATATATTTTTTTAGACGGTGTTCTTAAACAAGGCTTTTCACAAAGAGAACATGAGGTCTATCTATTTTCTATAACAGGGATGTTGCTCCATCAGTGGATATCGTGCAAAGCAAAAATCCATTTGACTTTGATTGTCTTAAATTGGATAGATTACTATTTTTAGGACGGTGCCTCATCTCACCATCAGATGAAATTAATAACTTGTAGAGTAACAAGTCTATCTCTCTGAGTGAGTCACATTTCTCCTGGGCATGCTTGGAGGATCAGGATAAAAGTCTCTGTGAAAGAAGGAGAATGAAAAGGTGGATGTGGGTGGGGATGTGGGGGTTGGGTTTATAGTCGCTCTGCGTTAAACTCTTTTTATAAAAACCTGTTTTATATCTATCGTTTAATTCCCACTGGGCAGATGCACACATGATGTACAGTACACTGTATTGCACTTCCCTGCTATTTTAAGGCACTTTTGATGAAAGCCATTTACAATACAGAAGTATGTCAGGAGAAGTGAGAGGGGGGGATATGTTAGTGATCACTCATATGTTACAGTACCATTGACAGTTCAACTGTTATTTATCTCCATCTTAACTAGATGTGCAGTTTCTCCAACAATAAGGAGATTTATTATAAAATGGTCTGTGCCATTTTCAACATGCATTGCTAAAAGACACCTAAACTCACTGCCAGCAGGTTGCTTCTGTCGTGTTCAAGTATTTGAAATGTGTTCCTTTAAAAGCATACACACATAATGTAGCAACAGCAGATTCAGTATCTTTGAATACAGGAACATATGAGTGATTTCTTTCAACATGCCAACCCATTTGACTACACAGCAGTTTAACAGTGCAGTGAAATGTCTTTGGTGGAGGTGAACAAAATGGGGGTTGAAGGAGAGAGAGTCTGAGGGGGCTGGTTTACTGTGTACATTACAATATAGTGTGCATATGTGCATGAAGGTGATCCAGTCACATTATAATGTATGCAGTGGCCTTGGATAGGATACATAAAGAAAACGAACAAAACCTGACTTTAATTGGATCAGAAACATAAAACAATGTTTTTTCATTTATGAACAGATGAAAGAATAACGTTTACAAAATATAACATTAGCTCATACAAGCCATATACAGTAGTTTACTGTGAAATGTTCACTGCTTTGCCCTCTGTTTTTCTAATCTCTTTCTTCTCCCACCTCCTCCTCTCCTCCATCTTCCTGCTTTTCGTCGTTTCAGCACGTTGAAACACCTTTCACTACAGTACCTGCTGATCAGGAGTCTTGATGACCGTACTGAAAGTAAAATGATTTCCCTTGCATTTTTTTCTCCAACATCAGGAAAATGCTATGATGTTAGTGTCGGCTGTTTTCTGACACCGATTGCATACAAGGTAATAGAGTTCACCGCACTGTGCATACAGTACAGCAGCGCTGATAATGAAAGTGTGTGGTGGCAAAAAAACAATTTAGTGGAATCGATGAATACACAATTGAAATGGCGATCTTGATTGTTGAGAGCACTGTGTTAGCCCAAAATGCAAAAACTAATTCACTATAATTTTATATATTTTTCCCAATAATTTAATTCAAGCTGAGGTATAAAATGTATCTGCTATCAATTTGTTTTTCATGTAATTATACTGTTAACAAAAATGCTGATAATATTAAACAGCAATGTTTTTCCCAGTGAAACCAAGTGCCTCAAAGGGTTGGGTTTCGTCAAGAAAAGCACATTATTTAGTTGGGGAAGGACTCTTTTCATTGTCCAATATTAATAAAGTAATCTCAGTCTGTCTCAATGTTGACTTGATCGAAATCTCTCTGCATGAATACTACAGTAAATAAAGTTATAAGTGTATGTATATATATATATATATATATATATACATATATATATATATACAGTGGGGCAAAAAAGTATTTAGTCAGCCACCAATTGTGCAAGTTCTCCCACTTAAAATTTAAGTGGGAGAACTTGCACAATTGGTGGCTGACTAAATACTTTTTTGCCCCACTGTATATATATATATATGTATATATATATATATATATATATATA
>NW_011352461.1:103571-114030 GCF_000735185.1 Notothenia coriiceps
TGGGGGGGTCCGAAAACCCTAGGGTTAAACCCTAACCCTAACCCTAACATGTCACCCATTGAGCATGTTTGGGATGCTCTGGATCAGCGTATACGACAGCGTGTTCCAGTTCCTGCCAATATCCAGCAACTTCGCACAGCCATTGAAGAGGAGTGGACCAACATTCCACAGGCCACAATCAACAACCTGATCAACTCTATGCGAAGGAAATGGGTGACATGTTAGGGTTAGGGTTAGGGTTTAACCCTAGGGTTTTCGGACCCCCCCAGACCCCCCCAATAAAGCAAAACTGCACGTTTCAGAGTGCCCTTTTATTGTGGCCAGCCTAAGGCACACCTGTGCAATAATCATGCTGTCTAATCAGCATCTTGATATGCAACACCTGTGAGGTGGGATGGATTATCTCGGCAAAGGAGAAGTGCTCACTATCACAGATTTTTTCGGATTTGTGAACAATATTTGAGACAAATGGTTATTTTGTGTATATAGAAAATGTTTTAGATCTTTGAGTTCATCTCATGACAAATGGGAGCAAAAACAAAAGTGTTGCATTTATATTTTTGTTCAGTGTAGATGCGTCATGAGATGCCGCCGGCCGCTGGCTGAGTACCGGCACCTTGCCGAAACTCAGTAAGAACTGAAGTGAAGTTTTTCTGATTCTAGTTCATCAATGATTGGAGTTTCCAGACGTACACTGTAGAAGGAAGAGCATCCAAATGCCAGCCTGCGCTCAGAGTACATGTTTGTTGTTGATTATATACATTTATTTTTGTCTTGTTGTCAATTGTTGTTGTGCCGAGTTATTTACCCGCATCTGCCAAAACAAAATACATAGTGCTTAACAGGGCATAGGCAGGGGTAGGCCTAGTTATCACTGCTAATTTGACAATAATATGCATTATGCAGATTTCTCATCTTTTCACGCTCCTTTATTTTGTCCTTTCTCAAACCCTCGACTTGCATAATTTCAATCAGTAATTCATCCTTTTTGCGTTTGATTACAAATGGCATTTTGGTTAAAAGCTTGTTTCTCAATTATTCGACATAAATAGAGCTGCTGTAAGAAGAAAATACAGGAATCAGTGTAACTATGCAAAGACTCCCACTTCCACTGTAAGATCGGTTTTATGTTGTTAGTTTAATCCGCCACTCCCCATCTCCTCTTTCTGCTTTTCCATCTTTTTTCTACCTCTATTTTCTACACCCCACTATTCCCACCCCTCTAATCATATTCTTGTATCTCTCTTGTGTGCGTTCGAGGAGGAGGGAGGGACGGCTACAGTAATAAGACCATTAATCATTGAGAATAATTTGCAGAAAAATCAGCCAACCTTGTTGAATTTGACAGCCACCATATTGGATCTTTATGCTGCAACGTAATATATGGTCAGATAAGACGCTTTGAGTGTGACCCATTGTGTTTTTACATTCTGCAAATTAATGAATGAGAGTCCACTGTGTTTTATTCACTGTAATTTCCATCCAAACTCATGCATTTGTCGGTTTGAATTCCATTGCCCTCTTTTGGGGATTTACTGTAGATTGGAGAGAAGAAATCACATTAAAATGTTTAATCAATCAATGTTTATTTATATAGCCCGATATCAAAATTTGTCTCAGTGGACTTCACAGTTTGTATAGAATATCAGTATGACAATACGACACCCTCTGTCCTTGGACCTTCACATCGTACAAGGAAAAACTTCCGGAGAAAACTCACAGTTTAAAGGGAAAAATGGGAGAAACCTCAGGGAGAGCAACAGAGGAGGGATCCCTCTCCCAGGACGGACAGACGTGCAATAGATGCCGTGTGTAAATTGAAGAGATAATACATTTACAACATAGTGCCTCATACTCCAAAAGTGTTCAGATCTTAAACATTTACTTTAAATGTAGGCAAGGCAAGGTTATTAGCACCTTTCAACACAAGGCAATTCAAAGTGCTTTACAAAAATGAAAGACATTAAGATCATTAAGAAACATTCACTCATTGTAATGCACATCCCTAAATGCTTTAAAGAACGATATGGTTGCCAGTCCCATGCTTATAAAACAACCATATGGCCGCTGTAGGGCTGATGCAGCAATTTTAACAGCAGCTTTTAAAATGGAAGCCACTCTTCTGTTTAAGTCAACTCTAATCAATCCTGTAGTCTGTATGTATTGGTCTTCATCGGGTCCTAAAGGCAGCCCGAGATGTAACGGGATGTATTCCTGGTACTTTAGCATTTTCTTGTACTTTAGCAATGTACCTTTCATGCTTATCACCAAGAAAACATAGTGTCCTTAACATAAAAGTGCATATCCAGTCTAATTTCCTCAGTGTTTATTGAATTAATCCTATTGTGAGATTTGAGCAGTTGTCGGTTAGATATAAAGTTCAGTATTGTTACACCAATAATCAAAGTTAAACAATTAAGGTAATCAAAAAGGTTATTTCCCCCAGCCTTGATGTGTGGCTGAGTTGAGCTGCCCCCCGGATGAGGGCTTTTATTGGCAAACTTGCTATTGATATACATAAACAGAGCAGAGCGGCCCACCGCAGCCCTCAGAGCAGATGCTCCTCATCTACATCAAATGTGTTTAAATAAAGACAAAATATGCTATTCAAACATTTAAACCATGATGGAGCTTTAAAACCTCATGTGTGATATAAAAACAAAAATAAGCGTTTCATGAAAAACGTTTCTGCTGCTATTAATCTAAGCGTGAAGTCGCATATTGTAACAGAGGGGTTTTTTGGTGGGCTCCCACATGAGCGCCATTTTAATGAGCTTGGTTCCCAGACTGAAATTTTTCAAAAACCCCTGTGTAGGGGATTATTAACTTTATAGGAGGGAGCTGTAATAATAACAATTGAATACTTCTATGTGTGTTGAGTCACTAAAAGCATGCCGATAAGTGAACTGAATTGAGTGAACATGTACGTGTGTGTGTGTCAGTTCGTGTCTGTCTCTTACACACCAGCCATACTATTGTTGTTGCTATGGAAAGGGCAATGTCACGCATGTACACACGGGTACAGCACACACCCACACCGTACAGTAATGTTACACATGAAGGGTGTCAGTAATGGGATTGTGGTCAGACCAGTGTGACCACGCTGTATGAGCTAAGGTCATTGATACCATATCAGGAGCAGAGAGAGAAAAGAGGGGAAACAAAGGAACTGGCAAAAACAGCTGTGAAGGAGGAAAGGATGCAGGAAGTAAAAGAAAGATAAAATGGGTTGTTTCAAACAAATAGTAATTTACCTGTTAGCTAATGGGTCCCTTTAAATACATAAAGCACTGAAGCCTTTGGTTTTCATCCATTACATTAATTTTAGTTTCTCTTCTTGTATGTCCACTGTGTCACCCTCTTCAGTTGTTCTGGTCTTTAAACTCTCCTTTCCTCTCACTCATTCTTCAGCTCTTTACCTCTACCACCATTTCTCCTTTCTTCTTCTCTCCTTTCCTTTCCTCTCCTCTCCTCTCCTCCCCTCCCCTCCTCTCCTCTCCTCTTCTATCTTCTCTTCTCCCCTCCTCTCCTTTCCTATCATCTCTTCTCCTCTCATCTCCTCTCCTCTCCTCTTCTCTTCTCCTCTCTTTTCTTCTCCTTTCCTCTCACTCATTCTTCAGCTCTTTACCTCTACCACCATTTCTCCTTTCTTCTTCTCTCCTTTCCTCTCCTTTCCTCTCCTCTCCTCCCCTCCTCTCCTCTCCTCTCCTCTCCTCTTCTATCTTCTCTTCTCCTCTCTTCTCCTCTCCTCTCCTCTCCTCTCCTTTCCTTTCATCTCCTCTCCTTTCCTATCTTCTCCTCTCCTCTCCTCTCCTCTTCTCTTCTCCTCTCTTCTTCTCTCCTTTCCTCTCCTCTCCTCCCCTCCTCTCCTCTCCTCTTCTATCTTCTCTTCTCCTCTCTTCTCCTCTCCTCTCCTTTCCTTTCATCTCCTCTCCTTTCCTCTTCTCCTCTCTTCTCCTCTCCTTTCCTCTCCTCTTCTATCTTCTCCTCTCCTCTCCTCTCCTTTCCTCTTCTCTTCTCCTCTATTCTTCTCTCCTTTCCTCCCTTCCCCTCCTCTCCTCTCCTTTCCTCTCCTCCTCTCCTCTCATATCCTTTCATCTCCTCTTCTCTTCTCCTCTCTCCTCCTCTTCTCCTCTCCTTTCCTATCCTCTTCTATCTTCTCCTCTCCTCTTCTATCTTCTCCTCTCCTCTCCTCCTTTCTGCCTGTCTGGCAGTTTGCAGACAAGTGGTGTTTTCTACCCTGTTGAGACTCTTATAAGTGAATGTGTCTGTCTGCGCACACACACACTGTACAAGTGGCCATTTATTCATGTTTACGTGTGTGTGTGTGTGTGTGTGTGTGTGTGTGTGTGTGTGTGTGTGTGTGTGTGTGTGTGTGTGTGTGTGTGTGTGTGTGTGTGTGTGTGTGTGTGTTGAACAGTGTTTGGGCACGACATTTCTCCTTCGCCTCTCACTCTGTTTGACAAAGCTGCTCGTGATCTTCAAACCCCCTTCAACAAAGCTCTGTTCTCGTGAGGCCTGATCCCTTCTAACCCCCTGTCTCACTCTCTCTCACTCTGTCTCACTCTCTTCCCCCCTGCAGCTATCTGTCTCTCTCACACATCCCTCTCCTGTCTCTCTGTCCCTCTCCCTCCCGCTGTCTCCCTTCGCTGCTCTCTCCTTTGCCCTCCCCTCTCTCTTTGTTCCAGGGATCAAACGAGTATCTCTCTCGTCCATGCTCCGTCACCTGGGAGAACACACACACACACACACACACACACACACACACACACACACACACACACACACACACACACACACACACACACACACACACACACACATTCACATTCACAGTCATTCTGGCCTCTCTCCTTTAGTTTGTGGCAGTGCTCATGTTTCTGGATTTGAGAGCAGTCATGGTCAAAGAACGAGCTCACCTTTCAACTCACATATTGCTTTGGATCAAAGACGAGAGAGAGAGAGAGAGAGAGAGAGAGAGAGAGGAAAGGACCAGAAACACAAAGGGGGAAACGGAACAATGTCAAACAGGACAGATTAAAACAGAAAATAGTTTTACTGAATTGAACTGAAATGACCATGATAAAGATCAGAGCCAACTCTGACTAAAAAGAAGAAAATCAAGGGAATGATAAAGCCCCTCTGGAATAGCCTTATAAAAAAAACTTCAGAATAAATGTCAAAGAAAAAGAAAACCTGAAGTCAGTTTCAATCACTTTTGCTAATGTGTTACTTGACAGGTCATGGTGGAGATTATTACTCTATTAAACCAAAGCAGAGTGTGTTGTGGAGTGTGTTTCATGACATAAAGAACTGTTGCTGTGCTTATTCCATCTTAGTTTACTTCAACACCATTTGGTTAAGGTAAGGGGAAATTCCTGGTTTTGGTTAAATATTGTACAAATGAAACGTCCAAAATGATTAACATTTAACCAAGTGCTCTGGTTTCCTGAACATACTGTAAACACAATACCAATAATAATGCTTTGGTTGCCACTGCTGGATTTGCAATGGAAACAAATTGAATATGTTACGTTCATTAATGGCCTTCCCTTTACAATGTAATTGGTTGTTGCAAATTAGTGATTTGACTATACAACAATTACAAAAAAGATATATGCAATTTAAGGTTTGAACTTATTTGTTATAAGCCTACATCAGAATGAAAGCTATGTACTTCAGGAAATAACCTTGGTCACCAAAGTTGAGGGGAAGTGCATTTACTGTTCCTTTGTGCCATCCAAACCTTCTCACTTCTACTTCCTAGTTGTCTTGATCTGTCCAGTGTTGTCAGCACGGTCCCGTCCACTGCAGCGGACTTTCCTTTATTCCGGTGCTGTCCCGCTGAGAGCTGAACAGGTGGTATGTGACAGCAGGTCTGAGCTGACATCAAAGGATCCTGAGAGAGGAAGTGCAAGAGATGCAGGAAAAAGAAAAGGCAGAAAGAAAGATCTGTAAACAAAAATAAATGATATTGCGGAGGATAGAATAGGAGGACAGAGAGGAGAAATTAGTGTTTGAATGACAGCAGACAATGAATTATAACAACGGAAAGAAAAGGGTATTGGAAATCTGTGTGGGGTGGTGGGGGGTGTGACAGAGTTTGTTGCTTGTCTCGAGACCAACAGCTTGCATGCTTAACTCTGGTGAATACCAATTGTTCTGCACTGATAAAAGTCGACTGCAAAACTCCCCAAATAAAATATGTCTCTTTATCTCTCCCAATTTCACCGTCTTTGTCTCCCTCTAACTTTTAGTGCAGCTTCTCTTCAATTCATTATACTTTAATGTGTGTGTTAAACTTTGCCTGCTCTTCTGCATGCACTCACGTTTACTATTCCCTCTCCAAAGCAATAAATGCACACTTGCAGTCTTTTAATGTATGTGTATATACTCTCTCTCTCTCCCCCCCACACACACTGTAACCCCTATAGGCGGCTCTCTGCAGATGATGTCAGGTGGATGTGGACATTGTTTAACGAGCCCTGGGACCAGGAACGAGAGGGAGGTGGACGGGACAATGGGAGAGAGACGAGGAGGAGGAGGGCAGTCAAGGTAGAGGACATCAGCAGGAAGGGGGGAGGGGGGCATGGTATAGGATAGGTTAGGAGAGGAAGAGGGGGATGCTGGTTGAGTGGGGAAGAGGAGAAAGGGGTGGAGAAGTAGGAAAAGGACAAAAAGTGGAGAGAAGAGAGGACGAGAGTGGAGGACATCCGGTCATAGGAGGGGGGGAAGAGGGAAAGTCATGAAGGAAGTAATAGGAAGAGTGGAGATATAGAAAAACATTGGGGTATGTGTGATTTGTAGTCTGAGGACAAGAGGATAAGAGAGGACATTAGGGCTGAATGACAAAAAATATCTGAATGATATTGCGATTCCCGATGAATTCTCAGTTTAGCATTAATGTTCACATTTTCATTGAAAAACATGATTATTTTGAGGATCTGCACAAAAAACCACCGCACCACAATACTAAACTAATCATTTAACACATATTTTGCCTTTACAAATATTGCCCCTCTTAGGATTAGGCTCTAGCGGTAGTCCATATTGAGATTTGGAGTAAATTCTGATTAATTATTAAGCTCAGATGAAAGAGAGGAGAAGAAGGAAGGCAGAAAGGAAGCGGAAAAGACAAAATAAAGAGGGTATTCAAAATGAAACTTTCAACATGGTGATTAAGAGATGTGAAGGGGATGATCCCTCCTCGCTCCTCTCCTCGCAGCCTCTCTTTCCTCCTCTCTCATAATGTTCGACTACTGGGAAAGAAATTCTCTAAAGTCAGCTCTTCTCAACGCTTCTCCAGTTCTCTCTCTTTTCGCGTCATGTTATTCCTGCTCACGAAATGGAAAATGCTTCAGACTTTACTCATCCTAATTAAACACATTTCTGCCTCAGTAAGTTGCCGTTTCTGTTCAAACTATCTCTTTTAAAACTAGCTCCATGATCAAAGGGTCTCTTTTTTTGCTGCGGCGGCGGTGATCCACGCTGAGTGGAAATTTGTAAAACGTTTGCTTTTTTTTCTTCTTCCCTTTCCACATTTTGATCGGGAAAAGGTCTGACAACCAATTGTCTGAATAAAGGATTTTTTTTAACAATAGATCCAATTACGTACTGTAAAACAGTGGGGCTTTCAAGATGAATCCTCTGCCAAAGCTGTTGCATTTCTACTGCAGGATTGAAGTCAGGCAGATGTGTGGGTGACCACTACATCTACACATTCTTATCCCCTCTTTGTTCTGTTGCTCTCTCAGCATCTCTGTCAGTTATGGTCATTGAATCCAACACAGACGGACATTTGCACGGCAGCGACAAAATCCACTGTGTGTGTCGTCTAATGTGGAATCTATCCAACCTCGAGCAGCTCATATTCTCATTCTGCTCTCCTTTGCCTCAGAGCATCAAGTCTATCCCTCTGTTCATTTACGTCCTGAAAATAAACTGTCACTCATCCGTCAGCCAATGTATGTCTGTGTGTGTCTGTGTCTGTGGGAGCATGCACGCTTAGACTTGTGTATATATATATATATATATATTTGTATATGTGTATGTCTGTGTGTGTTTTTGTGCGTGTGTAAAGCTGTCAATTTGCCATGCCCAGCTCCATCCAAAAAGACAGACAGCCCATTGAGGCGTATGCTGCAGAGAAAAATAACAACTCCAACTGACAAACATACTTTAGTCAGCGTGCAAACACACACCACGAGACACAGGAAAGGGCTTTTGCATTTAAATTGAAGCTATAGTTTACTTTTTATACTTAATGTACTTTTTCTGTGAATAACTGTCTATTGGGTTTTGGTTATAGTTGTTCATTCAAAATATTGATGAGTGTAACATTGGACTGGCGACAGACTCTCCCTGAGGGGATGGGTGAAGGAATCCAAGTTCAGCTGAGGAAGGCATTTATTACCCATACATACTGTCTCTCTGCCTGCTTATCATTGTGCTGTGAGTGGGTCTAGAATAAGGTCCTTTAAAGTCCTGCGAAGCCATGGAGTCTTGCTTTTTAGCTGATCATGCCTAACCAAGATAAAAACAAGGTCAATTTCGCTTTTTTCATCAACATGTTAGATACTTTGTTACATCTGACACTGTCTAAATACACAGTAATCATTGCATTCTGGTAAGAAGATTTTAAAAGTGGTACGTTTAATTATTTTCACCGGTGGCATTTGACTCATTTATTGACGTAATGGTATGAAAAGGTTTGCCAGATTTTGTTCTTGTTCTTTATATTCTTTCTTCTGCTTTTATTCAGTAATAAGTCATTTTTCTATATTTTATTAGATACAAAATAATGTTTTGGATTCTAGTTACGTGTGAGGGAAACGTTGTAGGTGCTACAAGAGTCTGGATAGTTCTTGGTAACAAGTTTAATAGTTATATACGTATGACATACATATAGTCCCCAAAGCTATATGTATACATTATATATTTAGATATACAGTATACACTCATATAAATATTGATAGTATAAGCCTTTATTGTTAACACTAGATCATTGAGATGCAATAAAGAGTTTGACGTCTCTTGTTCTGCATGGCTAATGTATTCTTAAGTCAAACGAAAAACGTATTATGTGAAGGCCAAAGTTCATTAAATGACGCGATACTCCGTTCACAACATCAAAGAAGATGTATAGCCTGCATGGGCGAGGTTCACTCTTAGTAGCAGCGTGGGAAATGTTCAAGAGCAAGAAGATAATGCATGTATATCAAAGGCCTAATGCACAGCTCTATTATGCACGTGGACTCGCCTGCTGCATAGTTATGGTTCTCCGAGGGGGAGAGACAGTTAACCTCAAGGTGTGGTCCAACGGGTCTGCTTCCTATGAAAGAGACATTGAATTAAAGACATGTTAGTGTAGCATTGACGTGTTTTCATATAAACAGCAAATCCTGATGCTTCAATGTTATTCTCTTCATTCCCAGCTGTTCCTTTATATCTATTCCTCTTGTCTGCCTCTAACCTTCGTCCCACCTCTATCCTCCCCTCTGTGTTTTGTCTATTTGACACTGCCTCTCCATTTTCTAACTTCTTAGGAGAGGTAAGCTGTTTCTCAATATTTCATCTCTACCTTTCTCTCCCTTTGTCTCTCCAATCCTTACTCCCCACCTGTCCACAGCAGTGCAGAAAAGTGGCGAATATGAAATAAATAATAAATCCTTTCCATAGGCAGCTACACCTGTAATGAACTACTCTGCAGAGAATGATGAAAACAAAAGCAATAAATCAAGACAAATCCACAAGTCAGACGCAGCATCCCTGTAGGAAATATTCCACAGTCACGTCTCTAGAGAGAGTTGTGGCACTGAAACAACCCTTATCCCTCCTGCTTTCTGGTTCAACAGTCCAATGTTTATTGCGTGTTCATTGCTTGGCAGGAAAAAAAAGAGAATTTGGCGATTTATTAAAACATATTCAGAGTTAACCCTCTTATCGACTCAACAAGGGTCACAGTGCGTACCACGGTTTAAAGCAAACCAGTTTCACCTGGTTCTGGAACAAGCTTAGTACTCTTAGCATTTCACCTCACTAGTATTTGTTGGTTTTTTGAAGCTTTTTGTCATTTATGAGAGAGTACAGATGATAGAAAGGAGAGGTGTTGAAATTGAACATGCCTGCTGCTGTGAGGTAACAATAACTCAACTTTAAAGGCAAAAACACAACGGTTTGGAGTTCATAACCTTACTTAAAGATCTGCTATCATGCTCTATTTAGGCATATATTATGGGTCTCAGATATATAGAAATATATAAAAAATATGTCTATGATTTTGTTGGTTGATGTTTTGCTCAAATTACCAAACAGATCATGCATTTTAGACATCCCTCATATCCCTCTATTCCAGCCCTATTATGGTGCATTTCCACTGCAGCGGGTAGCCTTGTTTAAGCTTCCTTAATCGTCCTCAAGCGGCCAGGCCAGGTTTTGGTGGCCTTTCCATATAAGCGTG
>NW_011352461.1:114060-118570 GCF_000735185.1 Notothenia coriiceps
TTTTTCCCTCTTTTCCGGCCCCATAAAATCGTGGTTCTATCAGGCCAGGGCCAGGGCTGAACTAGTGACGTCAACACTCTCGACTGCTGATTGGCTTCTGCATCTCGTCTTGCTATACGCAGCCTACTTTGAAACCTCACTTTCCTGCTTGCTGTGATCACTTTCCTTCTTGCTGTGGTCACTTTCCTTCTTGCTGTGATAACAAGCCACACACCAAGAAACAAGTAAACGATCGCTTCCACATCCTCCATTGTTGTGTGAGTTTTGTGAGTTGTGTCGCATTGAAGATGACGCCACTGCAGTTTTACCCAGCGTCGCTTCGCCCAAAAAGCCCGCCAAAAAGCCGATCGCCCCGCATACACTGCGTTGCTACCCCAGGTCCTAAACTGTAATGGAAATGCGCCACGGCCTCGGACGGCCAGCGAGGCAGCCCGAGGCCTGAGCGAGGACGCTTAGGGACGCTTAAACGGGGCTACCACGCTGCAGTGGAAATGTGCCATTAGTGAACTGCAGGTCCTTAGCGTTAAAAAAAAAAAGGGGATAAAAGGGGGAGGTGGAGCTAATGCCTGCTCAGAATTCTACGAGATTCAGCTAAATGCTGACGGGATTAAACGCCATATCCATGGCCGTATCTACCATTGAGGTCATTTTTCGAGCTGTGTATACAAAACTTGTGAAATAATTGCACTAAACAGGATTCTTTGTAGTACTTCCATTTACTGCCGATGGGGGCGCTGCATAACTACGTAGCCTCGATTAAAGCAAACAGAAGAAGACGACATGTATCAACAAACCACCGCAGCCCAGACTTGAACCGGAGCAGCGAAGGAGTGATGAAGTATCTAGAGATCTGAGTCCAGAGGAGGAGTGATGAGGTATCTAGAGATCTGAGTCCAGCGGCTGCTTGTGTTTCTGTTCATCAGGACATCCTATGACCAGCAGATCCTGTGTGAACGCACTACGTCAGTGGACGTCCGACAACATGCACACTAACTTATATTGCAGCCATTGGCTATACTTTGGTTTAAATTGCGTGAATAAACTAGCTAGAGAGCTAAAGTTAATTACATTCATCCAATGTCAGAAGTATTACCTTTTAACAAACCTTGTAATGCTTTTCTTTCATTTCAATTTGAGTAAAACATTGAAGATATAACATTGTATTGTTTTCTTTTTACACTGACTCAGATATAATGAAAAGACTTTGTCAGAGAGAGAGAGAGAGAGAGAGAGAAAGAGCAGGTATGATGTCATAATAACATACAATTGTGTAAAACACAATTTGCCTACATCTTTGTTCTCTTTTGAGAATCAAACAAAACTGATTTAAAGTAAAAAAAATAATGCAAACAAACAAGTGAAATGAACTAAATTGCTGAATTGCTTTTAATTCACTGGCAGGAGCGACATGCAGCCAGAGCAAAAAGTGAACATCGAGGGAGAGATTGAACAAAGAGAAAGAGTAGAGGACAGAGAGAGTAATTAACAGGAAGAAGACAGAGAGACTCAAGAAGATGGAAGAGAGGCTGCAGGTTATGGAAAGGAGAGAGACATGGAAAATGAATGTTGACAATGTTTTGTGGTCATTTTAGCCTCTTCTGCATGTCCAGATCATTAATAGTAACAATCAGCTGATTCTTATGTATCACACTTTCAAAAATAATTGATGCTGACATTGTCAGCCCACTGACATGGTTTGAAATCAATATATTATCCAATGTGTGGACCCCCCACAGGACTTAAAAAGCACCTAACTAGATCATTACAATCCCCAAAATCTCGGGGGGTGTCCCCTGAACCCCCTTAACTTATTTGGACCTCGGTATTTAGGAAATCCTGGATACGGCCCTGGCCATATCATGTTCCAAACCACATCAAGGATTATTTCTGAAACAGTCTGGAGCTCAAATGCTTTTTCTCTTGCAGGTTTACCACAAGGTGAGTTCCTTATTTTATTTCTTGCTTTTTTACACATACTCTCTCCAGTTAGCTCTGAGTGTTAGCGATGCTTGCTAATGTAAACACAGACCATATTACTTCCAAAACACGTCGGGCATTGTTTCTGATAGCGACGTTTCTGTTAGGGCCGTGGGTGTAAAGCCAGCCCACATTTCCGATATTACGTCATATCGGACGCAAATCTGGATCAGCTCCGAAAAGAGATAAGGTTTTGTTTTCTGACACTTTGTGAGTTCCCTGACACACCGGGGACACATATTTATGTATACAAGACATTAAAAAGTGCATTGTGCATGATAGGAGACCTTTAAACAATGATCAATAAAACTGCTCCGTGCTGGGAGTCAGTTTAATTTGTTTTGGTGAATGTATGTGAACTGTGAAAACATCCAACTTGAAGACAGGGCTTCCCGAGGGGCCCGCACCGCAGGGAGCTAATGTCAGGGGTGTGAATGCAACAAATTAACAGGTACAGTCAGAGCCGGCAAGACTTCACATAGCTGTCTGGCTCTGGCTCACTTTTTGAACATGTGGTGAGAAACTGAAAGTTAGTCTTTAGGCTTTTAGAGGAAAATGTTTCTCAGACAGATCTCACCCTCAAAGCCCCAAACCAATCAGTCAGTCCTCTGATGACTGAGGCTCATTGAGCTCTTTTCTGATTGGTTCTGAAGGCAAGAAAAGAGGATTGCCCCAGTGGGAGGTTGGGAATTGGAGTCTTTAAGTGTTTTATGTGTTTTTCTTAATTCCCTCTAACTCTCTAATGTTTGTCTAAATTTAATTTGTGTGTGTATGCACGATAATTCCTCTAAGTGTGTATGAGGACGACTGAAGAACGCTGTGTAATGGAGAGTGTTCGTATGGAAGCTTGTGTGTGTACATAGAGAAGTTTTTAATTAGCTAATGCTGCAACACATTGTGGCAATATGTGGTAGACAGAAAAGCAGATGTTTATTGTTTTTAATAGTCTAACGACGGTGATCTCTGCCAGTGCTGCACGGTGGAAAGTGTTGCCTACTGTGTCTGCAGACAGTCAGAGAAAAGAAGCTTTCAGCACAAACTTTCACCCTCAACTATGGAGATGATGACATGCTGATCGATGTCTCAGGGAAAACCACATTCACTCTTTAGTAGCATCTGTTGTCAGCAGTGGGGCAACACAATAACACAAGCAAACATGTCCGCTTTCATTTCAGATATCTGTCTTTTGAAAGCTTTTTTCCTCTCCCTGCTTCTTTCCATCATGGTCTAAACTGATCTAAGTCTACATATGTTGTATGAATGATGTAACATGAGTGGAACAAATAAAGGGAAGAATGAATACAAATAAAAAAGTTAGCGAATTTCAACCATACAACCCTCTGCCTCATAATAGCCCTTTCAGATTTACTCAACACTATTAAACGTTATTATCATTAAAGTGTGTAGTTTTATGGTGTATCAGCAGATACAGAATTACATTTTCTCAGTGTTTTTATTCATGTAAAATCACAGGAAATTACAAATAACTGTGTATTTGTTATCTAAGAAAGAATACGGCGAGTAACTGTATACAGAAACAGCTATACATTTGCACTGACATTTAATGGATATAGAGCCAAGAAGACAACACTTATACGTATATATGTCTGAGACCCATTTGCTTTTCAGTAATGTATTGTACTTGCGTTCAGACATTAACCTTTACATGTAGATAAGGCCCAGGAAAAAACAACAGTGACAGAAAGGGAAGAGAAAGAAACAAGCTTTGGAAACAAGCAGCATGTTTAAAGGGCTAATAATAAAGTTGCTTCCTCAGGGTGGAAATATTTCAAATTGATTAAGAAGAATTGCATTCTCGTCTGCACAGGTGATGGAGACTTAATTTATACCCAGTATAGGCCTTATTTTCACTCTCACTCTCTCTCTTAATATCTTTTTCCTCTGTTCACTTTTGTCTCAATCTGCCTCTCCAGATCTCTCCAGTTAACACGCTCTTAACTCCTCTCCATGACGAGAGATTTGCTGTGTTCAGAAGTGTGTCACAGCTTAGCATTAGTGCTCCACAAATCACATCTAGATCATGTTCGCTTTTTACCAGCCAGCCATTTATTACTCTGTCTCCCTCACACACACCTTCAGGACAGGAAGAGATCAGGAAGTTCCCACAGGCACCGGCCAATCAGAATCCAGCACAGAGCAGGAAAATCCCCCTAGGCCTGCCCACCACAACCGTGCACGCACACTGTGCTTACAAGGACACACACACAACCCTGTAGGTTGGGATACTATAGTGCCTAGGGAGTAACACCAGTATGGAGAGGACACTCGGAAGGACTGCAAACACACACTTACGCACGTGCATACAGACTCACACACACACGTACAATGGGGAGCAGGATAAAAATACTGTGCTGACAAGTCAATTAATCAGATGTGAAGGTGCCGAGCAGAACAATCCTTTACAAGGCTGGAGTTCAAAAACTGTGTGTGTGTGTGTGTGTGTGTGTGTGTGTGTGTCTGTGTGTGTGTCTGTGTGTGTGTGTGTGATATTGAAGTTGCTCAGCTTAATAAC
>NW_011352461.1:118605-127241 GCF_000735185.1 Notothenia coriiceps
TACTGATTGTTATATGTGTGGTGATTGGCTGAATCCTAAGGTTCCAGTGCTGGATCTGGTTATCTTTCTCAATGCCTTGGCTCACAGTTTCTCAAAAACTGTGTGTGTGTGTGTGTGTGTGTGTGTGTGTGTGTCTGTGTGTGTGTCTGTGTGTGTGTGTGTGATATTGAAGTTGCTCAGCTTAATAACCTGTGTCATAAGCTGTTGATTAGAACAAAACAACGTTTAAACAGCTGCATTTTGGATTGAATGTGCTTGGTAAGAGCTGTTCTATTTTCTACATGTTCCTCTCTATTTTCAAAATACTGTATACGTATGTGTTATCAAAAAATATGGATTTGTAAATAATCCAGTGTTATTTTTTGCACACAGACTTTTGACCTCCCTATTTTCAGGGTCACTCATGAGCCCAGATTTAGACAGAAAAAAAGATGAATTTGACTAGCATTATGTACTTATTTGTGTTCTATTAATATTGCAATAATATCTTTATCGTGGCTTCTTTTGGCAATCATGACAATTGTTTAGCAAATAACCAACATTGTAACAGTCCTATTCGATGATAAACAGAGTTGTTCTATCTATTTCTTGATCATAAATGCTAGAGAAAGCAATACTGCGTTGACATCTGCTGAAAGAGAAAGTTCCCTAAATGTAATAAATCTTTAACTGCATGGTCCACAAAAACTCAAAAAAACTGAGTGGATTGAAATAACCACCATTCATTTTTGTCAGACTTGCATTTTCTGGTGACTGATGGAGCGTAGAATTCACGATATAGTCTAGTATTATTTGGCTTCTGAAAAGCACAAGATTTTTTTTCCTTTTTTCACAGATGTAAAGCCCCCCCCATGGTGCCATAATATGAGTTTTGAGTCTACAGGTAGGTCAATTACTTTGCACACTAAAACAGTGGTGATAAAACAGACTTGGTAAATCATCAATGGCCAGTCAGTACTGTCAGCATCACTCAAGTGTTGGCTTGAAATCAACAGTGTGACTGACTGACATTTCCTGAGTGGTGCTGAAAGCAGTCAATCAGCAGTGGGTGCCGCAGTAATGACAGGGATGTGTGCACTCCCTCAGGAAGAGCTGTCAGGTCAATGGATCACTGCCACTCTGACACACACACACACACACACACACACACACACACAGTGAAACAATATATTCCCTTGTAAAATATGCTGCCATTTTGCCTATGCACACACAGTAAAACTCTCAAACATGCAAACAGTTCAGTGTTGACAGACTCTCGTGCTGCTTCCGTCCTTTCATTCATTATGAATTCCTCCCAGGGGATTGACATGCACGCACAAATACAAACACATTTAAAGTACTTTATGTGCATATTCTGAATAGGATAATAACTTGCGCTGTATTTAAATGACAGTAGTCCGAGGTTGCGTATATCTGAGGATACAAAGAGTACCACAACTGAAGAGAATGAACTGCATTTAGCGAGTTGATGGATGCTCCCTAATCCTGTTTGTTCCAGGATATTTCATCTGGGCTGTGTCTCAGGCTGAGCAACTACGTTCTCTCAGTTTGGGTCCCCACACGACAAGAGCACTAATATGTTTTAAATTGTCCCGAGCCCCTGGGTGAGAAACTACATTCCCTCTGTTTGGGTTCCTGTGTGACAACATAACTGTTATATTACAACAGACCTGGATCAGAGACTTCTCTTATCAGAGCTTGTGTTTTCCTTCCAGTTTGTTGGTTGACTGTTTCAATAGAAAACTACAAGCCAGGTTTTTATGAAACTTGGTGGAAGTGTGCAGCGTTATCCAAGCAAGAACCCTTTATAATCCTAATCAATGGGCGGATACACAAATTGTTACACCGTTGTTAACCTCGCAAGAAAAGGCATTAGCTCTCTGAGTGCCCATGATCACAATTTTGATTCAAATTAAATTAATTTTTTCACTTATCCCTTCTTTTATCAACCTTGGCTTGAAAGCAACAAGCGGACAGCTTCTTTCTGGCTTCAGAGAAAGAGAAAAGGGTACGACGAAACTCAAAAAAGTGTTTTCCGACTGTACTGTCTATCCCCCGACAGTATGGGTGAAATCAAGATGGACGGAAACAACTCCTATTTTTATGATTTAATCAAATCCAAATAGGTTGTTAACCTAAGAAGAAAAAGGACAACAACAATACAACAACAAAAGGATCACACATATCCCATACACATTAAATCACATTGAATATAATAATCACACTTACTAGTGGCCTCTCCTGATTCCTCAATCTCAATGACGTTCATTTATTTATCCCCTCTATCAACACATCAATAAACCCCGCGAATCTCCACCCAGATTTAAAGTCACACTCACATAAACTGAACCCCATTAATTACATTAATTAATTAAACCACGAGTTTACAGCACACCGACCGAAAGTTCAGCAATAAATATTGAAGGTTCTTGCTGCACCATGTTTCAGAAACCTCCTGCTGTTCTCTGCTCCTCCTGCTGCAGCATGGTCATCCATCCACTCCACCTCCATTACTCTCCCTCTTGGCAAAACAATAGCAGAATAACTTTTTGACTTTCTCGTCTAGACACCAGAATGTATTTGTTGCTCCCGTCCTATAAGCTCAAAACCTGGCTCCTCACGTCCAGATCTCTCTGCTCCATCACATCCGTCTCTCTGATATCATCCTCCTCTACTTCCCCTAAAAATCCTCCCTGCCTCCATTTTTTTCCCCAAAATACTTGTCTCTAAGGTCAAATGAGCTTTGCACCTGATTTTCACAGCAAATGACGCACGCGGATAAGAGCAACATCTATGGACCTATAATTTAAATGGAAATTAAAGAGCGCACAGAGCTCCAGACAGGTTGTTTTGATGACCTTTCATATCATGCAGGGACATGGTTGTTTACAAACAAACAGAAAGCGGTCAGACCTGTTTACCAATTAAACAGTAGTGACAGATGTGTTTACAATCCACAAACACTGCCTCTGATGATTTTAATATTCATACCTGGCCTCTCCGGAAACCTGGGGAATACAGGAGTGAAATGCATTTAGAAGACTTTAAATACAAAGTATTTGTAACACTTCGAAGAAGAGCTGGACATATTCTTGGAGTGATTGGAGACATTGAGGTGAGCACTTTTTACTGTATGCCATCATGTGAATTTTGTCCTGTGCTAAATGCAACCTTGAATCCAATAGACTGTAAAAAGATTTATCATGCCTTATCACTTATAACCAACAGGAAGTGTGTGGCGGTGTCTTTATCTGCATAAACCGTGTCCTCTGAATGGATTTTCTTTTTTCTTTTGCTTTGTTCAGGTCATTTGTGGGCATCTACCTCTTAAAAGTGATAAATCGAACGCACAAATCTAAGAGAAAGCTTCAAATATATTGTCAACAGCAAAACATTTGGTAACGAAAGCTACGCCCCATGTAGTTAGGCTCACTGGAAAAAATGCTGCTCCAAAAACAAGTAAATATATGAATAAAAACTGTGGGTTTTCTCTGGAAGTGTTTCCTTGTACGATGTGAGGCTCTAAGGACAGAGGGTGTCGTATTGTCATACTGATATTCTGTACAAACTGTGAAGTCCACTGAGACAAATGTAACATTTGTGATATTGGGCTATATAAATAAACATTGATTGATTGATTGATTGATTGATTGATTGATTGATAAAAACAAGGTGTTTTCACTTTTAATAAGTGAAAAAATCTGCCAATACAAAGTACAAAATGGCTTGGTAAGATTTCTTGAAGTAAAGATGGGATAATTAGATAAATGAGATCTTGTATTTAGCTGGGAAAACTTATTTTGAACTATATTTGACAAGAATTAGGGAATTTGTAACAAAAAAAGCCAGAAATGCTTAGACATTTTCAGTTTTCTGATGTTAGTTGGAGATTTTCCTATAAAATAAGATGTTTTTAAGAGACTTTGACTTAAAAAGCTGCTTAAGATGCTTTGTCTGAAAACAAGACTTAACTTATTAGTTCTTATATCAAGTGTAACGACATATTCTGACTAGAAATCAGACAATATAACTTGGCAAGATTTAACATTTTTGCAGTGCTCCTACAGTCCTTATCACAGATGTTCAAATCTTAAATTAATCAGATTAGATAAGGGATCCAAAAGCATTCAGATTAAATGAAACACTATTGAACCCCAAACGTGCTGCCGAGGTTTAATGGAATTACATTAAAGTAAAGTCACATTATATTTGCGTAAAGAATGAAAATTCAATCTCTTCTCTTGTGCAATTTACACACAGATTGATTGGTAAACAAACTAAATGAATCTGCAGTATCCACTGCTGCAAAATTACTGTATATATGGATCATGGATGTCAGCTCAATTCTACATCAAATAAATCCCTCGGCGTCAGTCAGAGCTTGAGTAAACGGGTTACAGATTGATTCT
The DNA here is from genome assembly GCF_000735185.1 of Notothenia coriiceps. Classification (NCBI taxonomy): domain Eukaryota; kingdom Metazoa; phylum Chordata; class Actinopteri; order Perciformes; family Nototheniidae; genus Notothenia; species Notothenia coriiceps. Next base: position 123,015 of record NW_011352461.1, read on the forward strand.
TATGCATTTTTAAATATATGCAATTTGTTGTTACAGGGATTTGTGGTTCTGTTGGACCAAAACAAATAAACAACATGATACAGAGAAAATGTCACGACACATATTTGTACGTGAAAACGCAGAGATTGCCAGTATATTATTCAATGTAGTTGATTAACAGAAATGTAACTAATAATGTGTTAGTCATTGAAAAAGCAAAACAAAAGCTGAACATTCATTGTTTTCAGCTATGATCAAATATTATAAACTCAAGTTAAACAACTCTTTTGAGCTTCTAACTTTGTTGTTTAAGGCCTTCTGAAGGTCATATGTCAAATGGCATGCTGAATATCTCTGGGTTTTGGGTTAACGGCCAGACAAAGCAAACAAATATATTTTCCCTTAGGATCTGTGAAAATGGGTTTTCCTATAAGCTGTAGTCCAAACAATAATTGACTGATTAAATTAATAATAGACAAGTTAACAGATAGCAGTATTTCTTTTGTAATTTACAAATGTCAACGTTAGGTTTCCAAAAACATAATTAATGAATTCAATTTATAGATAATAGCTGTGGGACATGGCCAAGATGGGTAACTGGTAACATCAGTCCAAACGGCTCAGTATACCAGTTTTGGACAAAAAAGTATAACAGAGACCAGGCAGGTACATTTGAAGTTGAGTTTTACTTGTGGTATAAATCAATAACAGACATGCTTGGAAGTTAAAAGAGCAATCTTTCCCACTTCGTGCTCCTTTCTGTCCTTTGGTTTTGCGCCCGGCCGACGCGCTCACACATCACACAGAGATATACTGTTTGTTTCGGTACATGCATTTCCACGTTATCCTTTACATGCCTTTTTTTGTTCTCTTCTTTTAACACAAATAAAAGTGTCTTACCAGACGATGATGGAGACAGTTACGTCACATAAAATAAACAACTGAAACTCATACTCTCTGAATCAGTGTTGTGTTTGGTGTGTGTATGATGAGCAGAAGTTATGGGGGCTGTTACTTTGAGGTGTTATAAAGCAGAATCAGTGTGTGGATTCCTGTCATATTAGCTCCGGTGGCCAAGTTAAAATGGATGTTTTGCCTCCCTGGGTGCTCCTGAGAGGATAAACAGGCCATCCATAATTAAGAGCGCTCTGCCCGCACTCTGATCCACTCTGCTTTAAAAAGAACAACTGTCACCATCGGTTAGAGAGGGGGAGGAACACAGGAAGTGGTGGAGAGACAGAGACACAGAGATGGGGAGATCACGCTCAGACAGATATTCCCTTGATGGGTAGGGCAGACACCTACACATAAACACTCACACGTACTGTACATAACACACATAGACACGTGTATGGTTCAAAACAGGCACGCATCATGTCACACATATCAAAATACAACACAGTTCCTTGCTATTACGTTCTCAAACATACAGTGTATCAAAGACATCTTCATGCTTTCTCCAGCCAGAACAGCACACACATCTTGATCTGGAATGAAGAATATAAAGTATTTATTGAGAAGACATTCAAGAGTTAAAAACAGGAAGCTTCATCTTTATGTTTCTCCTGATAAAAGGAAACATTTATCTGGAGCTTTTAAAACTTCACATCGATATATTCCCCTGCTGTACCTGCCGCACTCAGTAAATCAAATTAAAACAGTTGCCTTTTAGTGCAGTTTGTGTCACATCCTCTTTAAAAGCTTATTGAAGGATTTGAACTGCTGCAGTTTATAAAAACTGTTCATTTTATATAGAGCCAAGACAGTGTATAGCACCACATCCCTGACACGTTTGTTTACTTCAACAGCCACTTTGATACGTTAAAAACGAAAGAAGATATACTGTTTGTTCTATAGTTTGTTCACCAAGTGGAGGAGATAGAGGCTTTAACTTTAAAGGTATATGATTTGTTATTTAAGGTCTGTGGCTCTGCTTGCTGTTTGAGGCTGTGTCACTGTGACCTCACTGTCCATAGAAACAACAGCCTTTTGACTGGAATATGGACAGACAGGGGAAACAAATTCCATTACACTATTTCGGTACAGTTTCGGTCTTAAAAGAGAAGACAGCGGCCAGGCATTATAAAGACCAGATCACAGTTTTTGAAGTACAATCCTGACGTTCTAATACTTTACCTGAGCTACTTCAATTTCTATTTGATGATTCTTTATACTCTACAACATTACGGATGGAAATATTGTATGCTTCTTTGTTAAGTAGCAGATAAATACTTATTCAACTTTTCAGTTTGTAAGTAGCAAATCAAATCAGACTAGCTATTGGCAGAATATCAAATCAGGATTGGAATTAAGACCACAAAAAAGGTGGATGATTTTGACTTCCCATTGTCATAGATAAGATTATAAATGAGTAAAATGTACATCCTGGTTACACAAAAAGCCAGCGGGCCCATTGATTGGATGTGTAGCAGGTGAGCTGTATTATGCACTTTCAGATTCAGTCAGTTTCACATGCCATGTCTGATTTCCAGCCTATTATTAACAGATGTGTGTTGTTTGAGTTGCATGCATCCGAATCCAGGACAGTAGTCATGGGGACCAGAGTGATGGTGAACAACAACAGCTGATTGTACTGAATGTTTCTGGCAGGGAAAAGTAGTACTCTTCCTTTGTGTCTCTCTACAATCTCTTCTCTTCCCTGTTGAGTTTTCTCATTCTCTTCCTGCTTTTTGCCACAGCTCCTCCTCCTTTACTCCCTTTTCTCCCATTTCCTCCAAATCTATATGCAATCATTCCACTGCAGCAGTCTAATTTAAATGTGGAACAAATGTTGTGACAGACTAAAGCTGGATAGAAGTCCTTATCCGCAGAGTGAGAACTGAATTATCCTGCTTGACTGAGCTGCTGACATTCTGCTGAGGGGAAGGGAGAGAGAAAGGGAGACAGAGAGAGAGGGCACAAGTCTCATCTGAATTAAACCAACCTTTCTGACTCTCTATTAGTCACCCTGGAAGCCGGTAATTCCTTAATTCCACTATGTAAAGACATTCACACATTTTCTTTGACTTAAGTTTTGTCTGTCAGGTTTCTTCTTCCCTCGGTGGTTCCCCTGAGCCACCATGACACCAATGGAATACAAATAAAAACTAAAGGGATACTTCTGCAATTTAGTATTGCACTCCTATAAAGTTAGACGACAGATTAAAGGGCTTTAAAGGTCCCCTATTTTACTCTTTCTAACAATATAGTATCAGATATATACAAAACGTGTCTCTGAAGTGTTTGCTTCGAGATACCAAACAGATCGTTCATTGTAGCATCCCATAATCCCCTCTGTTTCAGCGCTGTTAAAAAAAAAGCTGATTTTGACAAATGAACTGCCACTCGCCACGCCCCTCTGTGGGAGAGTTTGGTTTAAAAAGTAAAACACAATGGTGCTCTAGGAGGAGATTCAGGTGATAAGGTGGGGTGGGGGGGTTACCTGGTTGGTGATTGTCTAATGGTTACACAAGCCAAAAAATCATTATGACATCATAAAGTGGCCAAAATCTGCTCAGCTCATTTTCAGACAGGTTTTTATTAATGCTGTCAAAATTATCGCGTTAACGGCGGTAATTAATTTTTTGAATTAATTGCGTTAAAATATTCAACGCATTTAACGCATGTGCAGAATGGCCCGTCCCAGCGCCATACAGACTGAGAGTTACGTCATCTCCGTTCACTCCAATGGACCACTTTTTTACAGCAATGGCGGATCGTGGAGCCTCTCAATCGTTCCCCGGAAGTTAGCGCCAAGGCTAGCAGAGCTGTAGAGTTGCAGCATAATAGACTGTTCGTGACGGACTTTTAAAGGTAAGAAGATGTTTAAAGATTTATATTGCGGATATTATCAGTACATCTGATTCAAATTAACATGTGTATTAAAGGATGTCAGTGGATTATCCCTAAATTAGTAGATTTAGGGAACGTTTACAGATAACAGATAAAGCTAGGATAACGGACCAAGTTAGCAACACACGTTGAACAGCCTTTTAATTGTAAATTCCGTTCTCTTAATGTCATTTCGTCCAACGTTGTTGAATTAGAGAAGAGGGGCTTCTAAACGGGATTGTATGCGGGGGTGAGGGAGTTAAATATTAGATAAATATAACTTTGGTGCGTGTAAGAGTGAGTGTTTTTAGCAGAGCCATATTGTGTCCTTGTGATTATGTTGATTATTACCTGTCTGTATAATGTTGCAGCTCAGCTGATTTTGGATTGATGGCAAAGGGAGAGGGACTTAAGTGA
>NW_011352462.1:0-22573 GCF_000735185.1 Notothenia coriiceps
ACTGCTACAATTAGACACTGCGCCCTGCCCACTCTGTTGCCAGATTTGAGAGAAATAAGCAACAAGGTCTATGAAAACAAGCCCCAAAGAAGCAACACATACATGATGTTGTGTAATTTGAAACCAAAACTAAGGCCTCAGGATGACTTTAAGACTTGAACATGGTCATTTTTGTTTTGTAACATTGAATACAAAATTTAAAAAAGTATTTAAAAAAAAAACCGAGAAGAAAAAAAACTCCCGATCCCCGATTTTTTTCTCCCGATTCCGATCTTTTGAAAATCACGTGATCGGCTCCGATCCCCGATCACGTGATCGGATCGGGACATCTCTAGTACTTAGTTCATGAGAACTAAAGAGTTCTCATGAAATAAGTTCTGATGAACCTTTGTGGGAAAAGTACTGCGGTGTGAAAGCGCCTAAAGTGTGTCGCCAATGTAACCGATTAAAACTCCAAGTGTCTTAAAATGTATGGAAAGGGTCTTCAAAAAGGTCTTGAAAGGTTTTACATTTGACTTCAGGATTCCTGCATATACCCTGAATTAAGACATCATTCTCTTCTTTTAGGCGGAGGATCCAGATGCAGATGACGTGAAAGAAGTAACAGGTACTGTAAGAAATGGTTTGAGAAAAAAAAGGTGGCTGCATCTTTTTACAGTGTGGAGCTTGGAATGCAAACACTTAGTTTTGTTAGGGGGAGAGACTGGAAGCCCAAAGGGAATTGCTGGCTTTGCGTTGAAATGTGGTTAACCATAACTTATACATATTACTGGTCAAATTGATTTAAGATGCCAGTTATCTTCTTGCACTACAAAAATTAAGTGTGGTTAACAACTTGATGCTCATTGACAGCAATTAAACATGGTCAGGGAGGTGTGACAGCAGTCTTTCTAGGTTTGCCACATGAAGACAAAGACAAAGAAGATCCACCAAGACTCACTTTTTAAAGACATGGACTCAGAAATCAGCTGGATATGAACTTGCTGGACTTGAGCTAAAGTTGTTGTCATTACGAATGGACACTGGTTACGTCAAAGGTCGAAAGAAGACGGGACTGCAGCGAGAATCTGCTGCCGCACTGCTGATCTTGTGGCTTTCTTCAGCACTGAACTCTTTGTCTGCTTTGCATCAGGTGAACACTGTGGTGAAAAATGAGTGGCACCAGTTGCTCAGTTGTCCTCCAGCCTTTTGGGTTCTCTTCCAGTCTCTCGTTAGGGTCTGCTTCATCGTTTTAATTCATAGTTTCTAAGGCACAGGCCAGTGGTCATGCCGTTCCTAATCCAGGCCTTGCCAGTTCCTCGTTAACCATTGCTGTGTTTCAGAAGTGATTAAACTCTGTGCCATTCTATTCCTGTTAAATCCGTAGAAAATGAAAAAGTAGCCGGGTCTTGTTTATCTGAGCCACTTAACGAAGATCAGCACCAGAGCCCCGAGACGATCCCCGAAGAAGAGCAAGCTGCCGCGGCCGGAGGGGAAGACAATGTGTCCGACACCGGAGACAAGTCCGAGCAGGCCGCCTCTGGAGACGTGGAGACCGTCCGGGATGTTGTGGAGACCGTCCGGGATGTTGTCGAGACCGTCCGGGATGTTGTCGAGACCATCCGGGATGTTGTCGAGACGGACGCCTTAGAGGTTGGGGACACACAGAAAGCCCCAGAAGAGACATTTGACTCTGAAAACAAAAGCACGCAGGCTGTTAGTGATAGCGTACAGGGCACTGTGGGAGAAACTGTTGATACAGAAATGGGGGCTAAGGAGGGTGAGGAGGAGGATGAGAAGACAGAAGAGAAAGCTGCCGCGGATTCAGCGTCCACAGTGAAAGAGTCCTCTTCTGTAGAGGGTGATGATCCGAAAAAGAGGTTTGTTGCTTTATCTCTACTAGAAACCAAAATGGCTATCTCTGTTGCATTGGCTCCTTTGTGCTAGCAAAATTTGGATTGCTCTTTTTGGAGGTAAAAAAAAAAAACGTTCTGTGTATTTGTCCGTTTTCATTTGTGATTCTTTACACTCACCGATCTGACTTTATTACCCATTAACAAGTAAAGTATTGGGATTGCCAAATACATTTATGCACTGTTAAATCCCTGCTCTATGGATCATGATGGGCTGATCACTGTCAGTTTGTATTACACCATAAAACACAACTATAAACATCTGTATGAGGAGAGATGGTGGGGACCCTCACTGCTGTTTGCTTATTGCTTTTTTTCTTTGCCTCTAGCTCTGAGGAGAAAGATGCCAAGACTGAGACAAAAGATGAGACAGGTGAGTGTGTCGAGTACTTTCCCTTGCATTTTGTGCTGCGTTTTTACAATGTGTTTTTCTGCAAAATTAGACCTTTCTAGATGCAACATTTTTCTAAAATTGACCCAAATTAAATCAACAGAGCACAGGGTGTCCGCGGGGTCTTAAAAACGATTAAAGGTTGATAAATGAATTTAGCGAAATTTTAAAGGGGACCTATCATGCAAAATGCACTTTGTGATACATACATACATATGTGTCCCCGGTGTGTCGGGGAACTCACGCAGCGTCAGAAAATAAAACCCTTTCTCTTTTCCCCCGTACCCAAATCTTTTAAAAACGGGGGTACAACGAGCGAATACAGATTCCATCCGAACTGACGTCAAATCGGCAGCGGACCCACAGAAAGTTGCTATCAGAAACAATGCCTGACGTGATTTGGACGTAATCTCGTCTTTGTTTACATTAGCAAGCCTCGCTAACACTCAGAGCTAGCCTGTACTGGAGAGCACATGTGTTTTTAAAAAAGCAGGAAATAAAAAAAGGAACTCACCTTGTGATAAACCTGCAAGAGAAAAAGCATTTGAGCTCCATACCGTTTCAGAAATAATCCTTGATGTGGTTTAGAACAGGATGGCGTTTTATCACAGCAGAATTTAACTTTATCTCCGGTAGAATTCTGATCAGGCATTAGCTCCGCCTCCTCTTTTAATTTTTTTCAAGCTAAGGTCCCAAGATCCGCGTTTCTCAAACAGGGCTTCAAAAGAGGGGTTTCAGCAGTATGAGGCATGGCTACAATGGGTGAACTGTTTGGTATTTTGAAAAAAAACTTCACAGACATGTTTTGTATAGGTATGGCCCTACAATATATTATTCAAATATAGCATGATAGGTCCACTTTAAGCCTATTAAACAGCATTTTCCAAGGTGTTACATTTTGTAGCTTGTTTNCGAAAAACGAACAATCAAGGTTTAATTTGCAGCTTTAAAAAAAAAACACTCCAAGCTGAAACATTGGGCACCAGGGGACTCTAAAGAAGGAGGGGGGTAACCAGGCTTTATTAGTTTGTTAAAGTAGAGACACTACATACTGATATACACCTGAACATCAGCAGGAGAGGACTCTTTAAAGTAGAGACACTACATACTGATATACACCTGAACATCAGCAGGAGAGGACTCTTTAAAGTAGAGACACTACATACTGATATACACCTGAACATCAGCAGGAGAGGACTCTTTAAAGTAGAGACACTACATACTGATATTTACCTGAGTAATGCCTCTTTAATCATATTGCTACTGTCAGAAACATCTAGACAACATATTGCATTTGAAGTGGTCACGTAAGACTTATTTATCATAGTGTTTATGAACTATAAGACATTAACCCCTCTCTCTCTCTCCATCCTACAGCAGCTGGTGTTTAACTCGGTCACAAACTGTTTGGGTCCGAGGAAGTTCCTCCACAGCGGGAAGCTGTTCAAAGCAAAGAGCAGCAAGGAGCTGTACGGCTTCCTGTTCAACGACTTCCTGCTGCTCACACAGGTACTTCCTGTACATTTACTACACTTCAGAAGGGAGACATTGTAGTGTTGATAAAATAAATATTTAACTAACTCCCGTCCTCACAGGTGACCAAACCTCTGGGCTGGTCGGGATCGGACAAAGTGTTCTCCTCGAAAACACACCTGCAGTATCGCATGTACAAGACGGTAAGACCACACACACACACACACACACACACACACACACACACACACACACACACACACACACACACACACACACACACACACACACACACACACGCACACGCACACACACACACACACACACACACACACACACACGCACACACACAAAAACTCACACAAAAACTCACACTTAATGTCAATTACCTACATAATACAGGAAAAACTGTTTTGGAACTTGCAAAAGAAACGTGTTAATTAATTAAATTAATATATAATACAATTGAAGGAAATAACAAAAAATGTGAAAACTGTACCTAAGATTTTTTGCTACATTTAGAAATATATTGTATGTATTGTAAAAACACTGTATTTGAAGTGAGGTATCATTTATTTCTAATACATAGATTTGCAGTAAATGTTTTCATACCCCACCATGACTTACAACATGACTCTCTCTTCAGCCCATCTTCCTGAACGAGGTGTTGGTGAAGCTGCCCACCGACCCGTCTGGAGACGAGCCGCTGTTCCACATCTCTCACATCGACCGAGTCTACACGCTGCGGGCCGAGAGCATCAACGAGAGGTACAACTGTTTCAAATATTTGTATTGAGAAGAAGCATACAAGTGTACTTCTTTGGAGTGGAAATCATGCTTCCCTTTTTCAACATAGAAGACAAACAGAACAGCCAACAGGAAATAATAAAGAAAAAACATAGCATGACAGGAATATCATACGTAATGACATACATAGTCATATTGGGAAAGAACATATAAAATAGCATAATACAAATAAATAGATAACATTAAAGGGGACCCATCTTGCAAAAAGCACTTTTTGATGTCTTTTATACATAAACATGTGTCCCCGGTCTGTCGGGGAACTCACGCAGCGGCGTCAGAAAATAAAACCCTCTCTCTTTTCCTCCGTACCCAAATCTTTTAAAAACGGGGCTACAACGGAGCTGATCCAGATTTGCTGCCGATATGACGTCAAATCGGCGGCGGACCCACAGAAAGTTGCTATCAGAAACAATGCCTGACGTGTTTTGGACGTAATCTCGTCTTTGTTTACATTAGCAAGCCTCGCTAACACTCAGAGCTAACGTGTACTGGAGAGCACATGTGTTTAAAAAGCAGGAAATAAAAAAAGGAACTCACCTTGTGATAAACCTGCAAGAGAAAAAGCATTTGAGCTCCATATGGTTTCAAAAATAATTCTTGATGTGGTTTAGAACAGGATGGCGTTTTCTCAAAACAGAATTTAACTTATTCCATCGATCTCCGGTAGAATTCTGATCAGGCATTAGCTCCGCCCCCTCTTTTTATTTTTTTCAAGCTAAGGACCCAAAATCCGCGTTTCTCTAACAGGGCTGCAAAATAGGGGTTTGAGCAGTATGAGGCATGGCTACAACGGGGGAACTGTTTGGTATTTTGAAAAAAAGACTTCACAGACATGTTTTGTATAGGTATGGCCCTACAATATATTTTTCCAATATAGCATAATAGGTAAGGTTAAAGGGTAACGAGAGGTAAAACTGCACTGAAGTACAGTAACTGAGCACTATTACTCAAGTAATCAATTGTGATGCTTGTATTTGTGTTTCCGAATTAGAATTACAGACATTATTACAATTAAAATCATCGATTTATTGCAGCTTGATGTATTGTGTCTGGGCTCCAAATATCTGGATTACCTTTAAAAATAATGTGTGTTTTTTGTGTTGTTTGTGCAGGACGGCGTGGGTCCAGAAGATCAAGGCCGCTTCAGAGCTCTTTATCGAGACGGAGAAGAAGAAGAGAGAGAAAGCGTATCTAGGTAACTCTAGATATTAATTCCTCCATGTTTGTAGTTTAAAAACAAAAATCTGATTATTCGAAGTAAAAACAGAGCTTGTTCATCACACTCTTACAGCGAACCAATAACACCAGGGTACAGTATCATATCGGGAGAAGAAACCGCTGTCAATGACTTCTTTTTGTGTGTTCCTGAAAAAAGGCTGAATAAATAACACATGTTTTTTCTCAGTTCGCTCTCAGAGGGCGACAGGAATCGGCCGACTGATGGTCAACATCGTGGAGGGAATTGAATTGAAACCCTGTCGCTCACATGGTACGTACACACTGTGTGGTGACTGTTGCCACTCAATATCACCGAGGGATTGGCTAAACTGGGTGATCTAATTGGACGTGTGTAATCTCCATTGACGACAAAGTTCTTTGCTTTCAAAACTATTTATTTTCCAATAAAAAACAGCGTGTGCACGTTCACACGGTCCAAAACTAAAAACACACACCTGTACCATGGACATCATTATAGCTGTTGCCCCATTACGCCATTTAGTGTGTACACATAACATATAAACATTGTAATGGGTACAACACACTGCTTTAATTCAGTTTAAAACATGTATTTATTAATTATTCATTCATTCAATTATTTGAATTGAAATGTTTAATCCAAACCCTTTTGTCCTAGCTTTATGCTAGTGATGCCCATTCAATATAATGTTAAACCCTAAAAATGCTATTAAGTGCGATCACAATATCATCAATTCAAAATAAATTCATGATCGCAATATCTATAGAACAATAAATATATATATTAACATGTGTTTGTGTGTTTCCAGGAAAGAGTAACCCATACTGTGAGGTGACCATGGGTTCACAGTGCCATATCACTAAAACACTACAGGTAAGCGTTCACAACATTTTATTTTTTTCATTGATTGGAAACTAAGAGAAATGTTTACATCTTCTGTGATCTTTCTTTTCTGTTTTTGTGTCTCTTTTAGGACACGTTGAATCCGAAGTGGAACTCCAATTGTCAGTTTTTTATAAAGGACCTGGAGCAGGACGTCCTGTGTGTTACTGTGTTCGAACGAGACCAGTTTTCTCCTGACGGTCAGTCGAAATATCAATACAAATATTCATATACAGTATCTCCAGCAGAGACAATAAACGTTTGTGTCTAAATTAGACGACTAAACATCATCACGCCCAACATTAGCCACCTTTAGCTTAGCGTTGTTGACGTGAAGTCATATGACCGTGCTGTAGTTCCTTTATAGCCCAACATTAGCCACCTTTAGCTTAGCGNGTTAATAAATCCTAAAATCCAGAATTAGTCAGTATTTTAGCACTTTTGGTTCCCCTAAAATAACGTGAGTGGTTAACACACTGAAGAGATTCACACGTTTAGTTCGACGCAAAAAATACACATACTAATTATATTCTATGTTTCTTAAACAAGTTTCTAAATGAGACGCTAAACGTCATCACGCCCAACATTAGCCACCTTTAGCTTAGCGGTGGTGACGTGAAGTCATGTGACCGTGCTGTAGTTCCTTTATAGCCCAACATTAGCCACCTTTAGCTTAGCGGTGGTGACGTGAAGTCATGTGACCGTTCTGTAGTTCCTTTATAGCCCAACATTAGCCGCCTTTAGCTTAGCGGTGGTGACGTGAAGTCATGTGACCTTGCTGTAGTTCCTTTATACCCCAAAATTAGCCACCTTTAGCTTAGCGGTGGTGACGTGAAGTCATGTGACCGTGCTGTAGTTCCTTTATAGCCCAACATTAGCCACCTTTAGCTTAGAGCGGTGGTGACGTGAAGTCATGTGACCGTGCTGTAGTTCCTTTACAGCCCAACATTAGCCTCCTTTAGCTTAGCGGTGGTGACGTGAAGTCATGTGACCGTACTGTAGTTCATTTATAGCTTAACATTAGCCACCTTTAGCTTAGCAGTGGTGACGTGAAGTCATGTGACCATGCTGCAGTTCCTTTATAGCCCAACTTTAGCCACCTTTAGCTTAGCGGTGGTGACGTGAAGTCATGTGACCGTACTGTAGTTCCTTTATAGCTTAACATTAGCCACCTTTAGNAAAAAGATTACGTTGTTTTCGTAATCGTTGCAAGCCATAATCGTAATTGTGATTAAAATATGATTAATTGAGCAGCCCTACTCTAAAGCTAGTAGGGGCTTTACAGTACAGACAATTACCGAAATTGCATCGCATAGTTACAATTAAAAAAATAACTGATATCGTAATAGTGTCAAGTGTAGAATCCAAATCATAAACTTTTCATATTTGGAAGGGACCAAAGAAATAGACAGATTTATGAGCCACTCTCGCAATGTCAGCAGCTTATCGCAGGTGTTTACTCTTCCTCTGGAGGTCTGATAGGGTTGCAAGATTCAGAAAATACCCAGTTGCAATTATTTTGGACAGCTTTACAATTGCAATAGTTTCAAGTGCAGAAACAGGGTGTGCGCGGGGTCTTAAAAAGTATTAAAGGGCATTTTCCAAGGTATTACATTTTGTAGCTTGTTTTCAATAAGTATTTAAATGGTCCAAAGAGGTTGTATTCTACAGTCTGCCTGAATGTAATCATTGCGTAGGTGTGTAGTGTGATTCTGTGTAGTTTATTTATGGCATCCCGTTGGATTTGACGTCATCTGAACAGGACATCGCACGCTCACTGCTTGATAGCACGAAGCTCAGTTTACGCCGGTTGTTAAACAACATCGTTATGGGGAAATGCAAGTCTGCGTCCAAATGGTTGGAAGATAAGGAGGAAGGACAATCAATACTGTAAATAGTAAATATGAGGTAAAGTGTGTCGCCAAGGTAACCGGTTAGAACTCAAAGTGGCGATGAGGTCTTAAAATGTATGGAAAGGGTCTGAGAAAAGGTCTTACATTTGAATTCAGGATTCCTGCGTATACCCTGAGAAACCAAATCGTAAACTTTTCATATTTGGAACGGACCAAAGAAAGTAGACTGTAGGTGTGACCGGGGAGAAACTCTGAGGCACAGTGGCAGATGTCGGCAGCTTATCTGGAGGGAGTTGAGCTGCTAAATGTTTATCCTCCACGCCTCAGCGGGAGCCTCTTGTGTAATCGGGGAATTTACATTTCTCGACTTCTAGCAATGAGGATTTCATCCTGTTGCAAGGAAAAAACAATTCTCTTTACGACTAACACTTGAAATGACGAGGACACTTGCGAAACACAACATAGTAGGAAATGTAAACCATGCTTTGGTGAATTGAATCAGTGTGGGGCTGAAGAGAAGTCCCGGTATTCTACAGACTCAATAGAAAATCCTTGTTTGTTGAAGATCCTTCTTAAAAAAAACACATTTTAACTTGGATTTCATTCACCCGTTATTTATTTTTACAAAATAACCGAAACAGGGGAAGATCCTTTGAACATAAATCATTCTCTCTTAAATAAAAAGGAATCCTGTGTGAAATTAAACCGAACACCATGCTTGTTGACAACATATTAAGCCATTGCTGATCTAATAGAGGAAACCATAAAGCCTATATTTGCAACACTAAATGGAAACTCTATTAACTGCTGATATAAATTACATCCTGTGCAGCAGTCAACGATTTCCATTACAGATTAATTTGACAATCATGTTCACAAAGCTCTTCTCTAAACAGTGAGCAGCTGTGACTGCATACAGAGTTAAGGTTTATGTAAGCAGCTCTTTTTTGGATTTGGGGAAGTTTACACTCCAGTAACCCCCGTGATAGTAATTATGAGAAGTATCTTCACACTGAGTCGCGGTATCTCTCTAACTCCAGTGATTTCAATGAGTGGAAGTCAGCTGCGGGGCGGCGTTTCAATCAAGATGAGAGCGGCTGGAAGCGTGAACGTGCTCAGAATTTATATTTACCGTGCGGAGAACTACTGGTGTTTCCTGTCTGGCTTTGGCCAAACAGAGAGTGAGCCTTTAGCTTAGCGGTGGTGACGTGAAGTCATGTGACCGTGCTGTAGTTCCTTTATAGCCCAACATTAGCCTCCTTAAGCTTAGCGGTGGTGACGTGAAGTCATGTGACCGTGCTGTAGTTCCTTTATACCAACATTAGCCGCCTTTAGCTTAGCGGTGGTGACATGAAGTCATGTGACCGTGCTTTACTTCCTTATAGCCTAGCATTAGCGACCTTTAGCTTAGCGGTGGTGACGTGAAGTCATGTGACCGTGCTGTAGTTCCTTTATAGCCCAACATTAGCCACCTTTAGCTTAGCGGTGGTGATGTGAAGTCATGTGACCGTGCTGTAGTTCCTTTATAGCCCAACATTAGCCACCTTTAGCTTAGCGTGGTGACGTGAAGTCATGTGACCGTGCTGTAGTTCCTTTATAGCCCAACATTAGCCTCCTTTAGCTTAGTGGTGGTGATGTGAAGTCATGTGTCCGTGCTGTAGTTTCTTTATAGCCCAACATTAGCTTTTTGCTGTGTGTTGATATGTGGAAATTATCCTGCTGTACAAAACGTGCAAGTATCATAAACCTGGGTTTGCCATAGATCTTATTTGAAATCCAATGGAACAATGAACTCCCTTAAAAACCTCGTAATGCTTGCAAACGCTGTGTCTTAGTGAGTGAGTGAGTGCTCAGCAGTGAGGAACATGCAGAATAAAAGAAACGCATGTCGTAGAACACCCCCTGGACCAGTTACCTGCTTTATAATCACTAAACCTCAAGAGGATACACTGAAGGGGGCTTCTGAAAGACCCCAGGTCAGTTTGTGTCTTGACTCTCTGATCCTCATCCTGTGTTATAAAACTATCCCTCCTGAACCTTGAAACATATGTTCCTCAAAGATTGCAACACTTTAAGGTTGCATTTCAAAAACATGACGGCTGTTTTTACTGCTTGTGTGTTTTGGAGGAGAATGTGACCCAGTTTGGTGTAATGATTACACTGACTCTGCAATAAAACAACACACCAAGTGATCCGTAGAGAATCACTTTATAAGCTTTCTGCTTTTCAGTTCAACGTCCAAAGTGTGACAGGATTTTCCTCCAGTCAGTGAAGACGTTGGCTGATCAAACCTCTCCTAAGCTAACCTCTCTCTCTCACCCACCCCCCCCAGGAAGAGGTCCGTCCCCAGGACACAGTGTTAGTGATCGGAGGCGTCGCTGACAGCAGTAAACAAGGCCGCAAAGCTGCCTGGAAGTTTGTGAAGGACAACTGGGAGGAGCTCTACAACCGCTACCAGGGCGGCTTCCTCATATCACGGCTCATCAAGGTACATAAAACACTGATTGTGGCCCTGAGACATTAACTGTGCCTCGAAATGAAAAGCTATCTGGGTCAAACAATTACCATGAAGTTATACATTCATATTATTCTCTATTACAAAGTCAAATGTTTTAACTAACCTAATCATTATGAAAACAATGTATAACATATATGATTAATATTAATATATTCATAACATTAGATAATGGCTCAATCTGGTCAACTATTTAATTTACAATTTTGAAACCAGCAGTTTTACTATTTGAAAAGAAACTTCACACCCTTTGCCAAAATAATGGAACAATTGAGAATCCAAAAATGCTTCCCGTGAGGGTCAAAGGTTATTGTCTTCAACTGATTTGTTGTTTTATTTTGTTGTAAAAACGTTTTTCCTATTATTCCATAAAAGGGCATAAAGCTCAGGTGAGCTCCAGGTAGATCAACAACAAATAGAACCATTTATTCTGCTGAGTGAATAAGTCTAACTTTTCACAATGTCGTTTTTGTTTACTCCGCTCACACGTTTCCTGTCGTCGTGTCTTTGCAGCTCACAGTTAATGGATTTGCTATCGACAAAATGGCTGCTGAAATAAAGGTGAGAGCGCTTCACTTGTTCTGCAGATATTTGGTTTGTTCCTGGAGGTGACATATATTACAAAGAACTTCACACGTTTGACCACTAGAGGGCAGCATGACCTCACAGTACTGACATGTCTGTGTCGTCTGAACATCGAGGTCTACTCTCTGCAAACACAGCAGCTTTAATCTCGATACCAAACTTAACCGTTATTGAATTGTTTGAATGTGTTCTGTTTTAACCCATAAGAACCCGGGTGTCACGTGACATTTAAATGTTCTGGAAAGTTCCTTATACAGCTTTAGCCTTTTTATTTTATCTCATGAAGTCCCCAACAGTCTGGTGGGTCCTTGGCCAGGTCATGTGACTTTGTGTTGCCTTGACAACATGTCTGTCCATGTGCGATGCTAACACATGTGACAGAACGAGCTACATTTCAAAAGCTTGTAATAAGCCTTTATTACATTTAACATGTTTTGAACACAATTATTATTATTAGCCTTAACATTTCTCAGAAAGTCTAGAGCGACACATTTAGAAATGTTATTATGATCTGCTGAGTTAATTTAGCTGATTCAATTATATTTAGTTCATATATTCTATACTTTTCAGTTCAGAGAATGTTAAAGGTCACCTATTATGCAAAATCCACTTCTTCATGTCTCTTCTACATCAACATGTGTCCCCTCTTCTTCATGTCTCTTCTACATCAACATGTGTCCCCTCTTCTCCATGTCTCTTCTACATCAACATGTGTCCCCTCTTCATGTCTCTTCTACATCAACATGTGTCCCCTCTTCTTCATGTCTCTTCTACATCAACATGTGTCCCCTCTTCTTCATGTCTCTTCTACATCAACATGTGTCCCCTCTTCATGTCTCTTCTACACTAACATGTGTCCCTCTTCTTCTGTCTCTTCTACATCACATGTGTCCCATTCCCTCTCCTGTCTCTCTACATCACTGTGTCCCACCTCTTCTCCATGTCTCTTCTAACATTCACATGTGTCCCCTCTTCTCTCATCCGTCTCTTCTGACATAAACACTGTGTCCCCTCTTTTCATGTCTCTTCTACATAAACATGTGTCCCCTCTTTTTTCATTGCGTCTCTTTCTTACATCAACATGTGTCCCCTCTTCTCAATGTCTCTTCTCTACATCACCTATGTGTCCCCATCTTCTACATCAAACCATGTGTCCCCTCTTTTTCATGTCCTCTCTACATCAATCATGTTGCCCCTCCTCTTCATGTCTCTTCTACATAAACATTGTCCCCCTCTTTTTCATGTCTTTCTAACATCACATGTGTCCCTCTTCTTCTGTCTCCATTACTACATCAACATGGTGTCCCCTCTTCTTCATGTCTCTCTACACTCAACATGTGTCCCTCTGTGGGAAAGAGACTGCTGAAGTTTCAGGAACAAAGATTCTCTCTCTTTTTGTCCTGATCCATTTCTATAAAAAACCCTGTTCTGGAAAAATGAGCTGATCAGATTTTTGGGGGCACTTTGATGTTCAATAATGATTGTTTTTTGTCCCTGGTGTAAACCATTAGCGCAATCCAAAGCAACCAAGGTAACCCCCCCCCCCATTATCACTGAAATCTCCTCCCTTAGAGCACCTTGTGGTTCTTTGTGAACCAAATCTCTCTCAGAGGGGGCGGGGGAGGGGCTCCTTATTTTTCATCTAAAGTTAACAGGACAGAGAATCCGGCTCATTGGGAAACAGGGCTGAACAGATGGGGATTTATGGGTAATGCTGCAATGATACTGTTTGTGTTTTCAGCCAATCAAGAGACCAGCTCTAGAATATTCTGGAACCTGTGATATAATTGATGAGCAAACAGTTATGATAGGGGACCATTTTATAATGTTATGACTATCTGCTGTCCCTCCAGAGTTTTCCTTTGAGAGCCCACCGGCGCCTCGGGCGGGAGCGCAGAGTGGAGCAGTGCTGCGAGAACATCCTGCTGAACGACGCCTGGCCTGAAACGCGACGCAGACGACATCCTCTCAGTATCTACTGAAACGCATAAGGCCCCCCCAATCGGCTGATCCCCCCCTCCCCTTCAGCGCGGAACCTCCAGCCATCTTAGCTGCCCCCCTCACCTTCCCAACATACCGACCAAGCGACCGCACACGCAGGCCTTCAATTTCTCCAAAGAAACTGTAAATGAAAAAACAAGAAGGCACAGCCAGGAATTGAATCAACGGCGATGGATAAACACAGAGGAGAGACCTCTTTCTACGTTAANGAAAAGTCAGCACACTCAGCACGGATAGTGCGCGCAACATGATTGCAGCGTCCAGGCAGCTCCTGTTCGAGCATATGCCTTGAGTTGCACATAGCTCCAACGATCCATCACACACACACACACACACACACACACACACACACACACACACACACACACACACACACACACACACACACACACACACACACACACACACTTTGTATTGTATTATTGTATGAGAGGTTCCAGGTTGAATTGAGGCGAATATTTGTAATGTTCAGAGGTTGTTGTGTTTAATATTCATGAGAATATTTGTCATTGTTCAAATGATAATAAAAAATTGCATAAAGCATATTTGTCCACTCATATGTTGATAAGAGTATTAAAAACTTGAAGGTACATTTAGAACAGATAACAAATGTGCAATTAATTTGCGATTAATTGCGATTAACTATGGACAATCATGCGATTAATTGTGATTAAATATTTTAATCGACTGACAGCCCTAAATATAATACATTATTTGATATATATATTATATATTTATATAGTTACAACCGGCCCTTTGAGTGTAACCTTTATGCAAATGTGGTCCTTGGTTGGTGATTGGCTAATGGTTACACAAGCCAAACAATCGTTATGACATCATAAAGTGGCCAAAATCTGATCAGCTCATTTTCAGACAGGTTTTTATATAAATGGATCAGGACAAAAAGTGAGCGAATCTCTTCTCCTGAAGCTTTCAGAATCTCTTTACACAGGCACATGTTTATGTATAAAAGAAATGGAAAAAGTGGATTTTGCACAATAGGTGACCTTTAAACACTGAGTCTTTAACAGGGGTTCTGTCCCAAAAACCCTTGAATCCTAAGCAAGCTCACATTTGCCAAGTCACATATTGCCAATATAGTGGCTCACGTTAGAAATGCACAATAATGGTTTTTACATGGCATTTTAGACTGTCCACTTGTTATTTTGTGTCTATTTTAGTATGCAAATAAATGTAATACATATGTAATAGGTGGCCTTTGTTTCATCTCTCTTCAGCTAAGGGGTCCTTAGCCTGAAAACCTTCAGAACCCCTGCTGTAAATCCTAAAGATACAGTATGTTATAATGCTATGGGATGCTCTAATACATTCCTTTAAACAACCTGTCTGCTACTGTGAATAATTTATTTCTGCTGCGATGAATACAGAGAGGAACTGGCGATTGTGTTTGGAGAGGGTTGTTTTTTTAAGACCTTGATGTTTTCGGAATATATTTTCTGCAACAGATAGACTTTAAAAATACCCTGCTCTTCTGCCATTTTGCAAGGCTTTTTGACACATTTGCCAAAGGTATGTTTGGCATTTATTTACACCGGCAACTGCAACCACCACCTGCAGAGGCAGAAAAAATACTGGTGGAACAGAGGAGGTGAGATTAGTAAATCAAACTACTTTCCGCAGCCGCACATAAATAAACCACTCAACTGAAGGCCGACATTTTTTTCTTCCGCCTGCTGTATTTCATCTTCAATCATGGATAAAACGTAGAGTGGGCGAAAAGGCTGCTGCAGTTGTGTGTGTGTTTCTGTTTTCCTCACCTCTCATCTGGCTTCATTACTAATTAGCAAAAGGGGAAAATATGATAAAAGACCCACTGAAGAGTCAAAACAGCTTGAATAATGTTAGCGTCATCTTTACTTTCATCATATACTTGTTACAAACTATTGATTTCCCTTTTGGCAGTGTTCTCAAAGTATGTTTGCAGCAATCGATCGCATACAGGGTCATTTGAGTGTCACTCATAAAACAAGTTGTTATTCCTTCTCTACAACAAGAAAGTACAGCTAATGAAAAGGCGGCCTGACCTGTAATGCTCCCTTATCATCAAGAAAAATTGAAATACAGTTTGAGCTTGTCACTGCCGAGCCCTCCGGGGATTTGATGGAAGACCTGACAATCTGTGACTAACTTCTATGACTGTCCCTGAAGGTGCCATGGTGTGCATTAAGCAGGCAGAGCCATGGACCCTATTTTAGTCTCTGGGAGCTGATAAGGCGCATATTCTGAATCACACATTTACAGTCACGGTTATTGAAAAGCAGGGTCACTCATACGAGCTCTTCATATGGAGATAGGGAGCTTGAAGAAAATAAATGAATTAAGAATGGCCTGTTTTTGGCTCTGCTGTGATATAATTTCAAGGACTTTTTCCATTGATGGTATTCAGGAAATGGACTCTCTCACATCATTGTGCTCTTATGAACTTACATTAACGTGTGTCTTAGGTATTTAACATTCTTAAGTCTTGATTTAGTGTGGCAATGAAACTACTTTATTTTTCTCTAACCATTGACTCCTACTATGCAAAATGTGGTTACCATAATAATCCAACAAGTCCTCCAACTCATACGACCAAATGGGCCGATTGTTCAGGCCCTTATTACAACCAAATATGTCGTTTGTTCAAGCGCTTAACCCTTTGGAGTCCTGGGCTAATTTGGCCGTTTTTGCATTCTTTTGATTTGTCTTACTAAACCCCATTAAGAAATGTTTGGCATGTCAATGTTTGGTATCTTTTTTTTAAGGACAACCTCACTTATATAACCTGATAGTTATTTCTTTCATTTTGAGATACTATATGAACATTTTGGACCCAAAATCACAAAAAAACAGATTTTGAAAATGATAATATTTTTCATATAGGTAACAAAAACATACACAACGAAACCATTTGAAAGCTGGAAATAGATGCATGGGATGTCACTATGATAATGTGAAAGTTTGATTGAGGTAGCATGAACCTATATACAAATTCTATGAACAAATAACAGGTGTATCCATAGGCTTTCCCCCCTCATTTCTCAAGTTCTGTCAACAGACACAGTAGGCACAACAAAACATTTAAAATCTTAAATAATGTACATGGGATTTCATTCTGATAAGGCAAAAGTGTTATAATAAATATATTTATTATAACACTTTTGCCTTATCAGAATGAAATCCCATGTACATTATTTAAGATTTTAAATGTTTTGTTGTGCCTACTGTGTCTGTTGACAGAACTTGNCATGTTGACTGCATGGGCTGGGATCGAACCCACAACCTTCTGGTTGAAAGACGACCACACTCCCTCACAGCCACAGCGTGTGTCTTTGTGAAAGAAACACAGCACAAACGCTTGTATAAACATGAATGAGTTTTACGTAACAGACGAGGGTATGACCTGTGTTTCCACTAATTATGAAACACAGTGGTCTCAAGCATACTCACATGGAATTAGAGGGGATTGAGGTTTAAGAGGGGGGAAATGAACGAGTGAAAGAACAAGTGGGGGGGGGTTTGAAAGATAAAAGTGACTGAGGAAGAGTAAAGTCAGAAAGAGAAGGTGAATGGAGGATCAGTCAGAAGAAGAGGGGATGAGAGAAGAGAAGCTGAGAGCGCTGTAATAAAGTTTGGCCTTGTGCTGCCAGCAGGGTCCTTCCCCTTAAGAAGCCAGCAGGAATGTGAGGAATGTTTCTAAGAAGAAAAAGGAAGGAGCGGAGGAGAAACAGTGGAGGGTGATGGGAAAGAAAGAAAAGCCAAGGAGGAGGAGGAGGAGGAGGAGGAAGGAGAGCGGGGAAGCGAGATGAAGATAGAAAGAGGGAGACGGGGAGATGAAGGCAGGGAGAAATACGAGACACTGTGGAAAAGGGTTATTATCTTTAGCAGGCGGAGTAAACACCAGAACAAAGGGGATAAAAATAATAACGCTGGAAAATATTTGGGAGGAAAAGCATGTTTTTATTTTTGCGCGTGCGGATATCCATGTGTTTGTTTGCATATTTATACGTGAGAGAAAGAATCAGGGTGTGATCAGCTGCATTACTGAACTCCACTCAAACTCTTCTAGCTGGATTTCCTTTCTAAAGTTTCCCCTTTGCCAGAAGTGTCACACCTGCAGTACTCTTTTTCCATGTGTGACGGCTCTTTCAGCAGAATACTTTTTTTAGTCCTGTGGTGGTCAGTTGATAATCATGAGATGCAGACAAACAGAGACCTAGCACATCGACACATACCCGCTCTAATTGTGTGTGACCCTCCTGTTTCATGGAAGATAACCATGGAGGTTATTTAAAGAACTGAAAATGCATAATGCCGCCATGGAAGAAAATTATACATTTAGCCTCCAGAGACTGAGCTCAGTGAAGACATGGTACCGCCCTATAACCACAACACATATCGGGTCAGGATCGGTATCTTTGGGATTGCCTTTAGCATATCAAAAATGTTTAGGAAAACTTTACATTTTGTGAAAGCAGTCACATTTGCAATAACGGCCCTCTAGAGTGGTCCAGTGATGACGTATATTTGTTGGCGGACCAGTGAGTTAACATCACAAGGGCTCCCTCGACAAAAAGCAATGGGATTTCTTCATTGGATTTCAGAATATTGCCGAAATCTTTGGCAAACATGTTTATGTTACTTATAGTTTTTTTCAGCTGGATATTCTCCACGTATTAACACACTTTTATGGTCTTTGAGTGGAAATGCTATTGGCAGAAGTAAATGCTAACGCTAGGCTATGAACAAACATAGGCGCACAAAGCTAGGCCTCACCATCGCTAAGCTAAAGGCCCTGTGTTACGTTCCCGACTGGACTAGGGGAAAGGAAAGGAAGCGACACGACCAGAGTGGAATTGGTAATAATTATAGGTGGTTTTATTATACCAGCTGGGCAAACAAAATGGCAGGCAGGCAGCCTGGAACAAACAAAAAAGGCCAAAAGGCGCAAGTTTACATAAACGACCAAACAAAGGGATGACTCTAAAAAGGAGTCTGTGTACATACACTAAATAAGAAAGAAAACTAAACCTCACGGTAAACGTGGTACAACTGAAAATGAGGAAGGCTGCACCCACACAGCTGCAGCTGATCAACAGGTGCTAATCACCTGGGTCTAAGCTAACACAATACGAACACAAGTAGCTGTTCAACAGGTGCTAATCACCTGGGTCTAAGCTAACACGTTATAAACACAACATAATACGAGGCACAACACACTACTTGCACTCTGCTAAGTAGTTTACGGATTATAGGGGAGCTAATAGCTTAAACACCACAAGTAAAGTATCAAGAGGCTAGAGGCGTCTGTCTCCCAACACAGAGCCTCCCGAATGATCTCCGTTCCAAGCCTTTGTACTCCTCCCCCGGAAGACGTGCCGGAATAGGGCGGGGATTGGATGACGTCTATCCAATCACCGGTTCGGATGTTGCGAGGGCGGGACGACCAGTGGCATTCAGAGGAGACCTGCGCGCTCCATATGCGCGCCGCGCAACACAACACAACACACACACCACACAACACACACACCACACACACAACCACACACACACACACACACACACACAAACACACAACACACACACACAACACAACCACACACACCACCACACACACACACACACACACACAAGACTTAACAGCCCCAGGAGGGGCAGCGGCCGTAGCACCCTCCTCACACACAACCCTGCCATGGCACCAATACATCCCCACACTTCTGTATGTAGCCACACATTCAGCTGTCTGAATGAATAAATCATTGTAATATCTGTGAAGAGGCAAAAGGCAGTTGCTGAAAATGGAAAATTTTTGCATGAAACGGGGCTTACGTATTAGTAACCCTAGTTATATAAAGCACCAGGGCGGAGCCTCTACAGACACTTTATGGTCACTACTCTCTATCATGCTATGCGGGCATTCACCTACTGAGGTTGCATAAACCGCTAGCCGTTTTGCAATCGGGGCGAGGCCTATCCTGAATGCGGCGTGCACGCCCACAGGTATATAAGACGGGCTACGCCTCCCGACTGTCATCCTTCACCCTCTTCAGCGGCGGGCATGGATAAGACAGGGCCCCCAGGCTAGAGGGCTCCGCCCTGTGGTTATATAACTAGGGTTCCAATACGAACCCCCGTTATATATCACACATGGCTCCGCCCTCTTACTGGACTCAGATGTACAGTGGGTGGAGCCCTGAATGTATAAACGCCCTGGTCGTCCACACCACCCCCCTCCGACAATCACCCTCGCCCGCCCCCACCAAAACAAAACCCCGACCCCGGCCTTTGCGTTAACAGAACCACTGCCCAACCCCCACTCTCCCTCCCAACACGTTGTAACCAGATGGCGCGCACAAAAAAACTGTCAAGGCGGCCGCAAAGCATTGAGATAGGCAACACCTACACACGCATCACTACCTCAGTAGCATAGAGTGCTGGCCCATGGACAAAAACTTGCTCGTGGAAGAACCTGCACATGCGAAGCATTACATGCGCATCAAATCTCCACACGGCCGGCACACGGGAAAAACCTCAAGTGCACCTCTACCACCAACAACCCAAAAAAATCCCCCAGCAGGGTCAGCCACCTCTCGCCCCCACGACAGCCCCCCCACCCTCTCACCACAAACCATCGTTGTTAAACACAAACAAAGCACCGCCAGCACGATCAGAAGGAGCCAACATGATCCAAGAAGATAAAACTTTAATGAAAGAGGCCTCCCCAGAGTGTCAGACCAAGACGCCGCCGTGCCACCCATATATCCTCCCCAACAACCTCACGCCAGCCTTGCCCACAATTACACGGGCAGTTGCACACCCAGCCATAGCCCGCGTAGAGTTGCACGGACCCCACATGCGCGCAGGCTCTCTCCGGCCCTGCAAACTTTGGCAGGCATCCTGGTCAGGTGACACCTACTTGAGAGAATTGGAGACACTCCATGCTCTGGCGGCGATTTTCATTTGAACGGGACGGCGCAAAACGAGGAGCATTTCGGACCTAAGCTATACGGAAGGAATGAAAGGTATATTAGCTGAGTTCTCAATAAACAGAGACCAGAAGACTGGTCAAGATACTGACTAACCTCAAGCAACCTTGAACTCAAAAACGCACTAAAAGCTTTGGATCTTATCATCAGTTTGATGAAGCGCTGTCTACCTCTGCCTCGAACAAGAATGGGTAATGCCGTATTCAGCATCCGTTATAGGCATGACCAACTGCTTGATGCATCTGCTCACGAACAAAGACATGTTGAGCATCACACAAACCACTCGCTTACCTGATGCATTGACATATGCCCCCAAAAAACAGTTTAAAGTACCTAGAGACCAGTCAAAAATAAGACGGAAACCACCAAAACCACCGACTCCCAACAAATCATCGTGATTAAAAAAAAAAGATAACTTTGATTAACCATACCACCCCTAGGCCAGTAAGGTAAGACTTTCCACTGGATAATAACTGCAAGCCAATGTATATGTTTTAGACAAACTGGAATCCACGTTTTACCTGAAACTGATGCAGTTAGTCACTTCTTTAATGTTTGCTTCTTCTAGATGTAAAGTCAAGGCTGTCACAACGTTATTGCACAACTCGCAAGTTATGGAGCGCGACTGACTGGTTCAAAATACTTGATTCTTATTATTATCGATAGTAATTACTTGTCCTTTCAAATATTGAACACACAAGGACGCGCGTGACAAGCATACTTAGAGGAAACCCATTCACTCATTAACTCCTCCAAAAAATATCAGAACTCATTATATTAAAATATATAAACACTGACTATGTGAATCCATAATCACAGGAATTGACAGCCACTCGAATACGCGACAACTAAATAATGAATATGTATAAAATAAATTATCATATATTAACAATACAGACAAAAACATCGATGAACAGTAATAATATAAATGATACTTATTTGCAAGGCAAGTCTGATCGATTCAAAGATAACCCCTGCTACGGTCTAAGAGATGAACAAAACACCATCAGTTAATATAGTTCAGTTAACAAACATATCAACTCAAATAACATATAATGTCCTGCCACACTACAAAAAAACATAACTATGAATCCGCAAATATCGTAGGATATAACTGTTTGTGCCAACAATACATGAGATCCTGATGGTTATCTCGCACAGTTCACAACACCGTACATCTCGAATCAAATTGTGGACTTCCAAGTCTAACAATTAATGCATCCTCAGCCACATGGCGCCTTACAAACCCTCCAGACAAACAAACTTATAACTTCTCCAGGGGCATGCAGTGAAACTCATCCCTGCCACCACTCATTGACCCACCCCATGAATACTGATAACATTTCTAGATCCACCCCTCGCACATAGTTTATAGATTATATAAAAACACAATAGCACAACAAGGACATTCCAATTTGTATATAACCTAGCACTGGACCTTTAATGAACACATTCATCACAAGACTCAACATCATGGTCATCAAAAAGGACGCAATTCCAACAAACCTAATAGTTAACACTACTATCCTGATAGCCTGATCCACACAGCAGGAAGTCAATTCTGAAAAATGACTCTGTGACTTTACATCTATTCAAAAACCTGAATTGGAATGGCTTACGCCCATACCCTAACAAACCACACACCACCTCCACCAACCACAGGCACCAATAGATCTGACACCCTCTTACCCTTTTGTCGCCGTCAATTCAGTATGGCATTGTTTTTGTAGATTTTGAGCTTCTCATATCAGTCCACATTTTAAAGCAAATGGCTTGGCCAACTATAAGTGTGACCACACCAGAGGCGGTCGGGACTATTGCAGAGCAAACTGTAACTAATGAGACACTCTACAGCGAGACGCCAAGACCGGCGATCAAAGAATGATATCACACCTGCCACATGCTACCTCCTAGCACTCTAATCAACCAACACATGCACTGACACCCAACAGTACCCGCTCACCCCTTCCTACTCACACTCCTGACAATG
>NW_011352462.1:22629-29281 GCF_000735185.1 Notothenia coriiceps
CCTTTAGCTTAGCGGTGGTGACGTGAAGTCATGTGACCGGGCTGTAGTTCCTTTATAGCCCAACATTAGCCACCTTTAGCTTAGTGTTGTTGACGTGAAGTCATGTGACCGTACTGTAGTTCTTTTATAGCCCAACATTAGCCGCCTTTAGCTTAGCAGTGGTGAGGTGAAGTCATGTGACCGTGCTGTAGTTCCTTTATAGCCCAACATTAGCCACCTTTAGCTTAGCGGTGGTGACGTGAAGTCATATGACCGTGCTGTACCGTGGGCTTTATTGCACGACATTAGCTTTTTAAACAAAAAGGCATAAAGTGGTTTTAATATGTAAAGATACTGAACCAAGTGGCATCATAAATGTTTTTTCCACAGAGATTATTTTCTACAATATTCCAAAAGCCAATGGAAAAATCCCATTGGCTTTTTAGTCGAGGGATATGGAGATACTAACTTCAGTGTCTGCCTACAGAAATACATCATTACTACATCACTAGCGCTAAATGTGATTCACTTCGTATAAAACATCCTAATAATATATTTACACACTTTCTCTTTGGCTCCGCCCCCCGACAGACTTCCTGGGCAGGACAGAGATCCGATTGGCTGAAATAAAGAAGGACCAGGGCTCTAAAGGACCAATCACGAAGCGGTTGCTGCTCCACGAGGTTCCAACCGGAGAGATCGTCGTCAGGCTTGACCTCCAGCTGTTTGAAGAGCCGTAAAAAAATATATATGAAAACCTGGACAGGATCAGACTGGACTGGATCGGACTGGAAAGTGAAAAAAATACAAAATGTGGAGCTGGATTAGACTGGACTGGAATTTTTTTTTTTGCGCAAGCTGTTTATAACATTAGTCTCATTTGCTTTTAAAAGAACCAATTAAGAGCTTAACTAAATTTACTGTCAGTGACTTCTTTGTCATTTGATTAATTTTGTAATGTGCACCACCTACAACATTAACATGGGTTACTCAATGTTGCAACCCTGTTTTGTGTCAAAATTGAGTTGTAGCCCCTTGATTAATCTAGTGTATCTAGTGCTTAATGTGTGCATTTTAACAATATAACAGATTCATTTACCAAAAACTGAATGAGATTTCACATAATCTGGGCTGGCTGGTGTCTTGAAACATGAAAACAAGGCATACCAATATATAAATACATCTGTAAAGACATTCTTAACGAGCCTCAATGTCATTTAGCCATATTTTCTCTTAAACCGGAGTGGCATTAGCTGTCTAATTTGTAAAGTACTACGCTAAATGTACGTGCTAGTCATTCAAAACAATGCTTTATCCTGAAGGCAGACAGCAGAGGGCAGTGTGCAAATGTTCCTCCTTTTAAATACATGTTTTCATCCAGTTTGCGCAAAGTAAAACGTTTCAAAACTACATATCAAGCTTTCTGAGATTAATATGAAGCCTAGAACCGGATATCTGCAGGTTCAGATGGAATCACTGCATCTCATTACTTTACATTCAGCTGGTGCTTTTATACAAAATCAACAATGACGAAACAAACAAAACAAAAAAGGAAAAATCCTGCAGCCACGTTAACTTTTAATAAGTGCTACTGAATTTATTTCAAATAGGCAAAAATGGTCATATACTCTTGAAACGTGCGATGCGATTTTAGTTCTTAATTTGATTTTAGCAGGTCTTAAAAATGGTTTACTGGTTAGAGATCTTACCAGTTGTACAGATTCGCACCAAACGGGCGATTTTATTTGCACTCCAGTTAGATATTTTGTCTATTTCCAGTGCAGTCTACATCTGTCCTCTTTCATTTGAATTGAATCCAGTCCAGTTTCCTCGATATCAGCCGGGTTTCTCCTCCTCCTCTGCTTCAGCCTCACAGACACTCCAGTGACAATCCCAGCTCTCCTTTTAGTCCCTTAAAAAAACTAACCCTGTGTGTGTTAGTGTGTGTGTGTGAGTGTGTGTGAACGACTGTGTGAGTGTTGATGTGCGGACAGGCTAATTTAAGGTACGATTCAGTGTACATTTTATTTTTATTTTCTAACGTCAGAGTCTCAGAGTCTTAAGTGAAACTCCTCAGGCTTTCTGCTGTGAGTGACTGCATGTAAAGGGACTTCAATTTGAGCTTTCATTGAACACTTGCCATGTCGGAAAACAAAATATATGTACAGGTTTAATGAGAAACGATGCTAATAAGCTGGAAAACCCCCCAGAAATGACAAGTGTCTAGTGTCCTTTTATCATGTTTCAAATCTAATATAATATGCTGGAACACACAGGGAACACGTGACAGCTAATATAAATGAAGGTACTGTAAAGGAAGATTTCACAATGCTGTTGTTAAAGTGGCCGTCGCTATATATGCAGGGGAGCTAAACCCTGAACATGCAAGGTACTACTGACATTTATTTGATAGGAAACAGCCTTTTGGACCATTTTACACTCTAACCCTGAGGAAAATAAGTGTATAAATAACAAAGTTACTGCGTTGGCACTCCCAGCACTTTTGAAACGCACACACTGTCGCTGATATTCAAGCAGAGCAGGACTCAATGTTGCACAGCGGCCATTTTGAATAGTCAAAGTAGGAATTTGCTGACATATGACGTATAAAATAGCTCAGACAGTAAATGTGTGTTTTGTTTGTTAAATTGGATCATTTGTTGTCAAAAAACACTGGAATTTAAAGCAAACGGAAGAATTATTGTATTTGTGAGGGACTATTTTCAGTGGCGGATTAATCCACATTTAGCTTATTTGTAAATATTTGGTATCAAATTGGACGACAATGCAACATCTACAGATGAAGAAGACAATGTATATATAGAATATCATCTGCCCTATCATTTTTGGGCTATTTCTTGAATAAAACTGCAGATTATTAAACCGTTTTGAGAATAAAAGCTGTAGTAGCTGCTTACAATTAGCACGAGGCTAGCTAGTAAGCTAAAGACTGCAGCAGCTCACTATAGCTAAAAGTATTCAAGTTTACAAATTCCTTCTCCAAAGTTTAAGGACTTATAGTTACCTCCTACAAGACGTTTGTGTATTTGTTTATTATTGTATTTAATGTGGAAACTACTGAAATTAAGAGTAAAGAATTAGCATAGCATGGGCCGAGGAAGAACCCATTACATTTTGGAGCAAACCATAATCACGGGGGTGGTTACATAGATTTTATTTAACTTATTTTACATTGGGGGGGTATGGCATTTGGCCTTGATGGACGTCTGTGTTCTTTGAGTACCATTTTAATTTCTTATTTTTTTATAATGTTGAGTATATAGCTTTTTTTGAGCTGTTGTTTACTATTGATGCCTCCAAATGGAGTTGTGTTGGTTTGTTCTGGAAAACGTGCCAATGGAAAGGAACCATGACCTTTCTAAAAACAAATATAGTTTTATTGTTCTTTGACAAATCACTATTTTGGAAAATAAGGCATCAAACACATTCAATCACTTAATTTCCTTTGTCCAAAAACACAGGAGTTTCTTTGAATGCAGCATAATTTCTCCACCATGAGTATTCAAAATGGCCGCTGCATTAGCCAGTTGGACAGGTAACGTTACTGTAGATATGATCGTTAGCTAGTTAGCTAATTGGCTGCTTTTTAATTTAATGCGACGGTTACTGAATTCCCACTGAGACGACCAATAGTTACCTGAGTGACCAGCCACTGTCCAATCAGAAGTCAGCTTGACCTGAGGAAGGTGTGATCGAATGATTGTGATTCCCCTGAAGATTAATTTGTCTTAAACCCCTCTTCCTCTTCTTCCTCTTCTTCCTCCTCTTCTCCACACTGTACTGAAACCGATCCAGTTGCTGTCCACCCACCAGGTTGTGTATAATACTACTGCTATCTGAGAGTTAATATATGAGCGTACAGGAGGCCATAGAGACATTCTGCTGTTAATTATCACTGTAGAAGAAGAGATGTACGTTGTTGTCTTTAATGTTCAGAATAAACTTCAGTTGGACCAAAACTGCAGCTGATTTATTACACACACACACACACACACACACATTGACGTGAAGTCATGNTTGGGCAAGATACTTAACCCTGAGTTGCTCCCGATGGCATGGCCAACGGTGTGTGAATGTGTGTGAATGTTAGGTCCTAGAGTAAGGTACACTGCTCTGTATGAATGGGTGTGAATGGGTGAATGACATGTAGTATGTAAAGCGCTTTGAGGGGTCTTAAAGACTGGATAAAGCGCTATATAAGTACAGTCCATTTACCATTTACACGCTGCACACATAGGAGATAAAGAATCACACACAAACTTGCTTTCAGAAAAGTCACAGTGACACTATAAAAGTGGATTGAGTATATAAAATCTTCCATAGTGTCTGAATGCATGTGAATGTGTCATGAATTAACTTAGATACCGAAATTAAAATGTTATCGACAGTACATTTCCAAATGTTATTTTGATTTGTACTCTAAGAGGTACCACCATCAGGTACCACCATCAGCTCAGTAATATCTTATTAATACTGACACCACTGTATATAATCTTATATACAGTACAATTTACATGTTTATTTCGTTTTTTGAATTCAGTTTTATTTTTTACATTAAGAAAACATAAGTATTCTTAATGTAATTGATTAAAACATACACGGATGAATATGTTTATTTGGAGTCATTATTTTGATCATTAATTAGATAACTGACTTTCTCTATGTTGGTCAATAAACGGTTCTTCTTATCTTATCTCATTGAAACAAATCTTAAGCCCGCTGATCATGTGCAATGTCTTGGTATCATGGGACTGGGAATCTCTTTTAATGCTCCAATTTATGTGAACATGTCCTTGTTTATGTGAGAAGAAACACACACACACATTTATGCAACTGGTTGGAACTCAAAATCTAAAAGATATATTGGCATCTTCTTTTTTTTAATATATATTACTTTATTCTCTTGAAGATCAACATTTCCAATGTAATGTGGCGCAGTGGGCTACCGACACTCCAGTCAACATGCCGTTGTGTCCTTGGGCAAGACACTCCACCCTAATTTGCTCCCGTGGGTATTGTCCACAGTATTGATTACATTACAAAAAATATATTGTGATGTAATGAAAAATATTTAACGACCTGTTAATCACCTTTGTACCACATACATAAAGACATTAAAAGAAAACACTGGTTATATCATCTTTTTGTAGTATTTTTACCAAATTCTACACCTTTGTTTTGATATGAGACCTGATTTTGGGTACTGATACCAAAATAAGACTTTATTTCAATAGCTTACTTTCATAAATATGATCTCCAAAGCATTTGTATTCATTAATTCAATTTCAGCTGTCCTGTGAGTATGTCAGTTTAGTTTTGTGAACCTTTTCTTACGGGAATTCTTGTGTCTAATGTTGTGTTGTAACAGAAGTACGTCTCTGCAGGTGGGAGGCAACTGCTAAGCATACAGTTGACCACATCCTGCCCATATAGCCCTGACACGTCGCACTGACACGTCACACTGACTGTTTTTAACTGTGTCATTTCAGCATGATTTACATTAATTTACATTGGTTGTTTTTCTGAACACTTTATTTTGGCTCTGAGAAACGTTCTATACTGGCCTCACTTCCTTTTTATAAAGTTTTGAATTAGCAGCACTATATTTGTATTTGCAGTGCACACTCACAGCAGACATTTGATTTCTCATTAAAGGTCAATAGCCTCATAAAAAACTAACCTATATAATGAGGCGGAAGTACTCAGAGTAAGTAGAACAAATGTGGTCTTAGAATACTCAATTACAGGTAAAAGTCCTGAATTTAAAGTGTTACTTACACAAACTATGTGTTTAATAAATGTAGTGGAGTAAAGAGTATCATATTTGCCTCTTACATGTAGTAGAAGTCTAAAGTACCATCAAATACAAATAATAATAATAACTACATTTTTGTCACAGTTGGCTATACTGCCAATATTAATTTGCCTAAAAGAGCATTTCTACAGGGTAAAAATTGTGCGTTTGTTTGCCACTTCATATAGATTTGCTCCAAATTGGTGTGTTCCTTCGCCCTTCTTCCAAGATCATGAAAATCAAGCCAAAAATGTGTTTGTGATTCCGAAATATACCTTTTCTCAGTTTCGGATAACATTTAGTACTTTTATGTTTTTAGTATATTCGGGGGTAAGGGTTTGATTAGTGAAGCCCAAAATACAAAATATCTGTCAATGGTGGCAGCTGCACTGTTGTTAGTTCTGTGTGGAAATGACAATGAATGTAAAAAACAACATAACCATCTAAATAAATAGACTGAACGGCGACTCAAACTGTATAATGCCGATTGAAAATGTCCTAGACCATGTATTAATGTGTGGCTTTAAGTATAGTATAGGTAGTACCAAAACTCATTATGCAGAATGGCCATTTTCAGAATGATATATTATATCACTCAAGTATAACTCGTGAGCCATTAACATGTTCCTCATTTACATTTTGCAGAGTTACTTTTTATCATGCCACTTAATCCATAGTGCATGAACATTTGTTTTTCGATTTGTGTGTTTTATGTAAATATAATATGTTGAAATTAACCCAGGAAGCTTTGTAGAGGATTTTTTTTTCATATATAAAATAGAAGTTTGTGGATAGTACTGACCAGCTACTGGACTGTGTGTGTGTGTGTGTGTGTGTGTGTGTGTGCGTGCGTGCGTG
>NW_011352462.1:29333-32280 GCF_000735185.1 Notothenia coriiceps
CACACCATGTATACATCACTTCAGGGGACATTACATTGACTTACATGCATTTCCTGGAGACTTATCCTAACCTTAACCAACACATGCCTAACCCTAACCCTTACCAAGTCTTCACCTTAAAATTACAATTTCCCTTATGGGGACCTCCATTTTGTCCCCATAAGGGAAGCCAGTCCCCACAAGATCCATTGTATGTTGTACAAGACACAGTACAAATACACACAGGTGAACAAATGCACATTTTGGAGAGACAGCCAGGGGGAGGGGATATCTGCACATTTACCCTTTAAGACTGTGGTCTATAGTTGTGGTTTCTTTGGGAAATTATTTAGTTAGCTCACACATACAGTGGGGCAAAAAAGTATTTAGTCAGCCACCAATTGTGCAAGTTCTCCCACTTAAAAAGATGAGAGGCCTGTAATTTTCATCCTGGTATACCTCAACTATGAGAGACAAAATGAGAAGGAAAAAAATCCAGAAAATCACATTGTCTGATTCATTTTGTCTCTCATAGTTGAGGTATACCAGGATGAAAATTACAGGCCTCTCATCTTTTTAAGTNGTGTGCCTTCACAGAATCACACTACACACCTATGCAATGATTACATTCAGGCAAACTTTAGAATGCAACCTCTTTGGACAATTTATATACTTATTGAAAACAAGATACAAAATGTAATAGCTTGGAAAATACCGTTTAATACTTTTTAATAGCCCTAATTTTCGCTAAATTGATTGATCAACTTTTAATACTTTTTAAGACCCTGCGGACACCCTGTTACTATACTTTTAAACACACTAACATAATTGTGTTTCCAATTTTCCGCAAATGGAGGTTATGTTGGGTTTGGGTTTGTCGTCAGCGAGATTCAGAAATAAATATAGGTCTTATTTTTTATAAAACTTGGTTGAATGACGTAGCAAGAACCAAGAATGAACCAATTACATTTTGGAGAGGATCCTAATAAGAGGGATACATTCATTCATATGATTTATGGTATGCCTTGGCAGAGGTTTGCGTTCTCTCCGAGTGCCTTTTGGTTACCACTGTAAATAATAAACACAGTAAACCTACTTTAAATGTTTTTATTAGTACATTACTACCTGTTAATTGCTGTGAAAATCAACAGATATCTAGCAGTACAATATTTTAACAAAATCTACTCAACAATACGAGAAACCTCTGAGGTGATTTGCTTGAGAAGATTTGCTTCTGTAACAAAATGATATCACTCTGTAACAACCTCGCTTATACAGTATTATAGCACTCCAACACATTTTAAGTGATAGGCTAAGGGGTGGGACATCTCTAAGCCAATCACCACAGAGCCGGCCAGCTAACCAATCAGAGCAGACTGGGCTCTTGTTTCAGACAGAGGGTGAAAAGAGGTGCTGCAGTAAAGGCAGAATGAGAAAAATAAAGACGTTTTTGAACTATAAAGCATGAAAACATGTCACAGTGGAGGCATAAAATACTTAAATGAACGGGAGCATTAGCATAATGAGGACCCTTTAAGTTATAATAGTAAGCAGTTGGTCCTGTGGAAAAATGTTTGAATTGGATGCTTTTCATTATGGTTATGGTTTCTCCTTTCCTTATCATAAGGACAGACTTGAGGTCAAATACATGTAACACTTCTTTATGTTATACTGGTTGTAAATACTTTGCACGGGTATAAAAGCTAGTTAATTCTCTTAATTTCTCTGACCATGTGCACCATGTAGGTGGAAGCAGACCCTCCTGCCTATGAACGTTTTCTCACACGTTTTTACACACACACCTACAGCACATACGTTAATGTTGTATCTCGCATGACGCAGGACCATGGCTTTGTCCGCTTTCTGGTCTATGGCCTTCCTAGAACATCCTTTATTAACACGTCGCATACCTTATTAAGGTGAGTATGCTAAAAGTCTGTGTAATGATACACATCTCCAACATAACATTTAAAAATATATATGTGCTGCAATTCATTCGCAATTATAAAAAAGACGGAAAATGGCTAATGGCTCAAGTTCGTTGCTACATTCTTAACAAAAGGCCTTTTTATAATCTATTTTGTATTTATCACAGAAGTATTTTTTTATTGTCCTCCTCAATCAATGTGTTTGCACATTTTAAATCATTTCACGCAGAAACCAACATTTGTTACTGGTTTCACTAACACTTTTAAGTGTTTTTCCCCACTTTCAACTGTCTGCTTGTTTCCACGGAACACAAGCACGTTTCTGCGTTGTATCCTTTTTTCCGATCTCGGCACCAGTCAGGTCAATGACTGATGTTTCAGACGAATATTGAAACCAAGAAGCATGCGTGTGTGTCTTCTTCTGCTGGTGCTCCATCGTACGCTCGCTCACCCTCGGGTGCCTCTTTGAACAGGGGGGAGCCCAGCGCCGTTCCCAGAAACCCTCAGTGTGTGGGTGTACAGAGCTACATAACTGTGTGTATGTGTGTGTGTGTGTGTGTGTGTGTGTGTGTGTGTGTGTGTGTGTGTGTGTGTGTGTGTGTGTGTGTGTGTGTGTGTGTGATTGCTATGTGCCTTGACATAAAGTGTGTGTGTGCTAGATATTTTGTGTGTGCGTGTGCAAGTGTGTATGTGCGTGTGTATGTGTGTGTGTGTGTGTGTGTGTGTGTGTGTGTGTGTGTGTGTGTGTGTGTGTGTGTGTGTGTGTGTGTGTGTGTGTGTTCCTCTCTCCTGTGGGCGGTTGCCTGCTGCGCTGCTTTTCTGTCACCCTGTGGTTTTGTTATTTTCAGCTCGAAACCGGATGTGATTCAGACTGCATGGTAGATTGTGTAATTGAATGGACTAACCACACACGCACACACACACACACACACGCGCGCGCACGCACGCACGCACGCACGCACGCACACACACACACACACACACACACACACACAGTCCAGTAGCTGGTCAGTACTATCCACAAACTTCTATTTTATATA
>NW_011352462.1:32429-53154 GCF_000735185.1 Notothenia coriiceps
TGTAGGTAAACATGCAATAACCTTAAATGCATTGAATATACTTCCTATATGTTACTTTATTATGGCGTAAGTCATTGCTATCTATAGTTTAACACATGGGGTTAACATAAAGTCATGTTATTAACATATAGGGAAAAAACTAATATACACACACACACACACACACACACACACACACACACACACACACACACACACAGTCATTTGCACTACTGTACGTATTTGTACTGTTGTAATATATTCATCCTCATCCGTTTTGAAGCGACTGTTATATA
The DNA here is from genome assembly GCF_000735185.1 of Notothenia coriiceps. Taxonomy (NCBI): domain Eukaryota; kingdom Metazoa; phylum Chordata; class Actinopteri; order Perciformes; family Nototheniidae; genus Notothenia; species Notothenia coriiceps. Next base: position 32,705 of record NW_011352462.1, read on the forward strand.
TTGACTGTTGTGCCTCTCATGTATGCCTCTTAATGTGTGCATATGTACAGTATGTGTCTATGTTTGATCATGTATGTGTGTATATCATATATATAGTGGGTGTATGTCATTCCTCGGGATTGTAAGAAACAGCATTTCCATCTCCCTGTCTGTATCACACGAACACAAGATTGACATTGAAGTTGACTTTGACTGTTGCCTCTTCCTCTCTACAGGCTGAATGGAGGTCTGTTGGAGGAAGATCCAGATTACGATAAACATCTTTCAGAGGAGAGAGCAAAGCTGCAGAGGCTTTACGGAGGAGGAGATCTGAGCAGCTTCCCTCAGTTCAGCTTCAGCGGTGAGAGAGAGCTTCATTCACAGAGAAAACGTTACTTCATACACGAGATGTAGAGGTGTTGAAAATGTGTCAGTGTCAAGATATTCCAGAACATACTTAAATGTGTTTAAAGCGTTGATTGAACATAGAAGCTATTGTTTATGGCATGTAAATGTATTTTAATATCTTCTTCTTTCAGACAGAACATGCAACTCAAAGTGCTTCATGTTAAAATATAAAACAACAAATACAATTTTACAGGACTAAAACTGACAAAAAGGTCATTTTAAAATCATTTTAAAAATGAATAAATCCAAGTTAAAAGAATGAAATACCATAAATACAAATGCAAAGTATAGAAAATAACATTATAATTATAAAAGCTTAAAAACTAAGGATATAGTATAACTCCAAATTAAAAGATCCATCCATCCATCTTCTCCCTTCTCTCCGTGGTCGGGTCGCGGAGGTAGCAGTTCCAGCAGAGAGCCCCAAACNTGTGTAGTGTGATTCTGTGTAGTTTATTTATGGCATCCCGTTGGATTTGACGTCATGTGAACAGGACATCGCACGCTCACTGCTTGATAGCGCGCAAGGGTCCGTTTACGCCGGTTGTTAAACAACATCGTTATGGGGAAATGCAAGTCTGCGTCCAAATGGTTGGAAGATAAGGAGGAAGGACAATCAATATTGTATAGTAAATGTGAGGTAAAGTGTGAAGCCAATGTAACCGGTTAAAACTAGAAGTGGCGATGAGGTCTTAAAATGTATGGAAAGGGTCTTAAAAGGTATTACATTTGACTTCAGGATTCCTGCATATACCCTGAGTAAGGATATTAAACATTTTTCAGGAAATCTACAATGCTGATTTGGTACTGTAAAATACATTCTGATAAAACGTATTTAAAAGCAACAAAAGACGCATTGCTGTACAACATGCAGCTATTCCCCTGTGGGTCTCCAATATTTAAAACTAATCTGCTAATCGAAGAGCGTAAAAATGCCCATGTGTTGCTTTGAAGAATGTTTTGGTTTCATAACACACTTAAACTAGCTTTGATTCTTTGCTGATATAATCTTTATCCTAAATATATGAGCAAATTAGTTGCACTTTTAATCTGATACATTACAACTGCACGGTTGCGTACTGTAGGCCTTTCAGTGAATGAAGAGTACAGTAGGGAGTAAAGCTGTTTGTATAATCTGCTCAACAATATATGACATTGTTGCTGGGCCCACAGAAGATATTTCAAACATTTCCTCACAAAAGCCCTCCCAACAGGTTTTCTTCTTCTGTTGTTGTTGACGACATAAACACATTGTTCCGGAGTGCGGTTGTCAATCACATTATTACAAGTTGAAGCACACACACTTATATAATAAAGGTAAATGTGTTGTAGAAGGCTTAGGCTTTAAAGTGAAAAAACATTGCCGAAACATTCAAGATAACAACCAAAGGCACTAAAACATGTTCACTGGCAGGACATTAAAATTAGAAAAGGTTTGTAGACTAGATACATGGTTTTGTGCCAGAAACCTCATTATCTTTCCCAAAATATTTAATATAAGTATTTTTTAGTTGTTCCTCATTGTTTTCAAGGTTGGCCCCCAACAAAATGTAAATGTTTTAAAGGTTACATTAGACATTTGGTAGACATGTGACTCCCTTAAGAGACGTTCTTGTCAAAACCTACATTACAGTGGCGAGTAGTATTTACTGCAATATTAGGGTAGGCTGTTTGTAATCTTTGGAAACATTTCTACTAAAAACGCTTGCATATCAGCACTTTAAGAGAGCCGTGTGCAAAAGGAGAAGCTGAGCATTCAAGGGCTTAAAAAAGTTAAACCAAACTTGCTCACAATTGTTTCCAAGGACCTCCAAAGGTGTGTCAGGAGGACCCCCCCTTTGGCACAACATTCATGTGCCTGGTGCTGTTGGTGGTTTTGAGTGGTTTGACAGCAGATGGAGCCACAGTGTAGGGGCCATTTTCTTTAATTGAATCAAGTTAACGTTTTAAGAAGCCAAGCGCTGATTGGCTGCAGAGTTCACCCCATGGCAGTGAGTCGCTGCGGGAAAACAATGGTTCTGAACGTCCGTGTGAAGTCAAGGCTATTTTTGGTGGAGCCCGCCTAGCTTGCTATTTCTGTCAGCAGGAGAGCGGAGGGGGCAGGACTTGAGGGGCCGGACTTTTCTTTTCTGCAACTTGCCTCTGAGAAGTCTCTTTTCTTTTCCTCCTCCTCTGTAGCCTACTGGCTGCTGACAACCCCAGCGGAGTTCACCATCACCTCCAGTCGGCTTTTCGCAGCTCTTTTCGGATGTACGAGGACTTGTTTGGCTGGATTATTTTCAAGATTTTGGACTTTTAAGAAGCAGTTAGGTGTTGCTGTGTTGTGTTTTACAAGGTAGGAACACGATGTGTGTGGGAAACAGCTGGGAGTTCGTTCTTTGCTCTTTACTTGTTCATGTTAATGTGCTGTTTTTGTATGGGACTTTTGAATTGCTCGTTAAGATATGCTTGCGCAGGTGTTTTAATTGCTCACCGAAATGAAACGTTTAATTGCGTCAGAAAAAAAGAACTCCGAAGAAAATTGCACATAATATCTAATATGTTGTTTCTATAATTTCTTTAATTTTCTACCCTAATATTGCAGTGATAACATCATGTCTGTTATACATAGTTAATAGTGACTTTCCGGTAGTTGTACACGCATTTATCCCTATAAAAACACTTAAACAATTCTATTAATACAACATATTAGATATTATGTGCAATTTTCTTCGGAGTTCTTTTTTTCTGACGCAATTAAACGTTTCATTTCGGTGAGCAATTAAAACACCTGCGCAAGCANGTGTGTGTGTGTGTGTGTGTGTGTGTGTGTGTGTGTGTGTGTGTGTGTGTGTGTGTGTGTGTGTGTGTGTGTGTGTGTGTGTGTGTGTGTCTTTCAATGCATCATTATGGAAATCACCAACGACACACTGAGATAAAGCGTGCAGTTGTTAAAGAGACCGTTGGGAAGTTGCTGATTTATCGGAAAGATTAGGTAGATTAGGAACATGTTCTCCATACAGACTACATGAAATAATTGTGCATGTTCTTGTGTGTTTGTACTTGTGTGTTGACTGACAGAGCGGCAAGACATTAGGTAATCCCTTCATAATGATTCCTCCCCTTTCCATTCTTTTATTTGTAACTTGTCATCTGCTTAGTCAGGACTCGTTCTACAGGTAAGACAAGGATATACAAAGGTCCTCTGAACCTCTCTTTGTTTCTATTTTCCTCTATCTCTCACTCCCTTTATTCCCTTATATGGACAGATGTGGACAGATGTGGACAGATGTGGACAGGATGATGGTTAAGAGAACAAGGGCAAAATAACTGGGAAAAAATACCCAATAATAATGAACTAAAAAACTAGAATGGCACTGAGGGAGCGAGGGTTCCATCTCCAGAGTTAGATTAAGAGTGCTTTCTGACTTCTGTGCGAACAAAAAAGCTACAATGAATTCAAGTTGTATTTTGTTGCTAAGAGACGTTGATAGCTCCTCGAGTCTTTGTTGCTTCTTAAACTGAGTTGTATAGTGTCATTTGTAGAACTATTTCAACACTTTTGAATGTTGACCAATGAATACACAAGTTAATCATCATTTGTGCATCAACGCCATAATCTGGATCGGCTCCAAAATGTAACGGGTTCTTCCTTGGCCCATGCAACACCCTTCCATTAAAGGTGGGGTAGGTAATTTTGGAGAAACCACTTTGAGTGCGCTAGAATTTGAAAATACACAACCGGAAAAAATCTGCCACTTCCTTACAGAGCCCCTCCTCCAACACACACGAACGTGCACATGACCAATGAGGGCACGAGATAAGTTTGTGCAAAGATGGAAGGCTGACAGGCAGGTAGGCCATCCAGTTATTTTAGCCGGGCCGGCTAACATGATTGGTCTTGCTTTTTACAGTACTACGGCTTCCACAGATGACATTTTTTGTATGGATTTTATGTCAAAGCACTTAAGATATTCATTGCTATCGGGATGTTAAGAGCATTCCATGGAATATAACAAAAAGTGTATCTCGAGCCGGTTTCTCAAACTTACCTACCCAACCTTTAAGTTTCATACAAAGCGATCCAGTAGTTTCTCCATAATGCACAATCTGGTTGGAAAAAAATGGACGGACCATCATAAAAAAACAAGAAAGTCCTGTTGGTCAGCAATCTTGCATCAACCTGCAGATAAGTCCCTCTCTCTACATGAAGGGGAGCTGACAGCGAGCTTAGGCTGTACAAAGTCAACAACCCACTGTGCAGACGCCACCACTCAGTGTCTTCTCACAGGTCCAAATATAGCTGCTTCTGTTTTGACTGTACCGTGTCCACCAGTGTGTCAAAATCACACGACACCTTTTAGAGGCTTAAGATACTTTCAGGAGATGAATATGTTGTTACCTCTGGGGAGCTGTGAGTACAATAAAAGTCTGATGCAAATGAAGGCTGTTTTAGGCAGGGGAAAGTCAGACCAAAATAACAAGACAAGAAAAAGGGTAAAGGATTTAGCAGGAGACAGAGTGGAAAGGACTGGACAACCTGACACTGCTGAGAAAGTCAAGCATTCTCCTCTTGACTCCATCTCCATCACTCCCTTCATCTATTTCTTCTCCTGCTTGGAGTAGAATGCAGCTGTGTTACTACGATGTTTATGTGTGAGTGTGTTGAAAAGTTTATTTGCATAGAATGAACTGCAACTACACCCGACACGTCTCGTTCTTATCTTTCCACGTGTTCCCCTGCAATAAAAACATCAGATGTTTTCCTAGTAGATTCAATTCAAAAAAGATTGCACATACTTGGAACACATTACAAATCATTATGTGTGTGGGTGTTTATGTGTGTGTTCAAAAATAATGACTGATCCAAGTTTATGGCATGTCTTCCCAGCTCTTTGCCAAAGAAAACAGTTCCCATTTCATTTCAAGCAAACAAACGCTGGGTCAAAGCCGCAGGTTCACGTCTGGCTTTTCTTAAGCAAGCAGATCTCCAAAAGAAAAAGAAAACAAGTAGCAAGAATGATAGGGCTTGATGTGAGATTCTCAGCTCTCGTGGACCCACATTACGCAAGAAAGTTTGGGCAAATTAGTTGAGTAACAGAAAGATTCTTGAAAACAACCTCTTTCATTATCTAGATTAGATTCAGCGATTTATTAGATGAATTTCTATTTTCATGCATCTTGCGGTCATACATTTAGAAATAATAATAATACATTGGATTTGTATAGAGCTTTTCCTAATGCTCAAAGACACTTTACATAAAATATAAAAGGACATGTATAAACAATACATTAGTTATATGTGAAAGAGCAATGAATATATTAGGGTTAGACCATATTATGTAAATGCCAACGGAAGGGTTAGGGTTTAGGGTTAGGGTTAGGGGTTAGGGTTAACTTTATTTTCGATGAGCACAAACATTTTTTAATTCCAACAATCAGGTTTCAGACCAGTTGTAGACTTTTAAAGGCTTACATTTAAAACAATTCAATATTAGAGTTTTTAAGGATTGCGAAAGCACTGTTATTATTTTCCTGAAGCCCAAGGTATTGGTTGAAAAAAGGAAGCAAATAGCACTAAGTATTACAAGACTGGGAGGGCAACAGAGCCAATAACGAAATATTCATGGGACTAATTGTTGGATATTGTCAAGACGTTAATAACCCTCACTTCCTGAATTAGAAATGTAAAACAAATACCAAAATGATTCCTTAAAGGGCATTTTTAACCTCATTTGTTTTCAAGACCGTTGACTCAAATACTGCCTCTATTAATCATGGAAGCAGGAACTGTTCATGGGTCTGAATAAAGAACAGATAACTCCTAAAGAACTGCAGAGGGCTCACATGACAACTATTTGGTCTAAAAACTGGATTTTTTAGTTTTCAAATGAATTAGCAGATACACTTTGTAAACAAGCATGTGCGTGAGAGTAAAGGATAAGAGTGTTAAAGATGCTTGTGTAGCTGTTTAAATTGTGTTTGCATGTGTGTGTGTGTGTGTGTGTGTGTGTGTGTGTGTGTGTGTGTGTGTGTGTGTGTGTGTGTGTGTGTGTGTGTGTGTGTGTGTGTGTGTGTGTGTGTGTGTGTGTGTGTATGTGTGTGTGTGTGTGTGTGTATCACAGACGGAGATGAATGGGAGTGTGTGTGTTTGTGAAAGCAACAGAGTTAGGTTGATATATAATGCAGCGTGGGTCCAGTTTCCTTAGTCCTCACTAAGTTTCCATAAACATCCGAGGCCGTTGTCACACACACACACGCACACAGTCACACACACACACACACACAGACGACACACACACACACACACACACACACACACACACACACACACACACACACACACACACACACACACACACACACACACACACACAGGTCCAGTTTCCTTAGTCCTCACTAAGTTTCCATAAACATCCGAGGCCGTTGTCACACACACACACGCACACATGCACACACACACGCACACACACACACACACACACACACACACACACACACACACACACACACACACACACACACACACACAGAGACATACACACAGAGACACACACACACACAGAGACACACACACACACACACACACACACACACACACACACACACTAGTGAGATGGACAAAGGAGGAAATAATTAGCACAATAAATAATTAACAGAAGTAGTAAGTTGTTTCTTTCTACTTCTCTCTACCCCTCTACTCCACGCTGGGCTCAAATCAGCCTCACAGATTCTCAAAAGCACCCACCACAGCGGTAAGTTCCAAGGAGTTTGACACAACAGGTTTCATCTCTCATTCACAAATTCTTAAAGTCCACAAAAGCAACGCTCTGCACACCCAGTGACACAAGAAATAAAGTCAAAAGCACATACCCGTGTTTGTCTTTGTCAATATCCGGCTCTGTGAAAACCCCGAGTAGCACTTCTGCCTCGGCCAGCTCACAGCAGCAGCTATAATTAGAGCTCCACTCCCCTCCAGTCATCTTTTTACTGTCGGCCACATCCTCTTTTCTTTAACTCCTTCTCTTTCTTCATCTTCCAGCCTCTTTCTATCTCTGTGGCTATTTGTTGATTTCATCATTTCATTTAGTAGAAGCACCTTGTCTATGAAGGTATCTGCTGACTGCACACATGAAACCGCTCAAATGTAAGACAATGAAAGCTAAATTAAGAACAATGCAGGCCAATGAAATAACACTGCACAAGCCTTTACACTTTCAGCACTACAAGAACATGTATCTTCCCTGACATTACAAATCTGTCACACTCTGCCCAGTGATGAGCCTCAGTCTTTTCCAGTGTGGGATCTTTACAATCCATCCCATAAACAACAGGGATCGTAACCATGTTAAAAGGGGTGGACAGGCTTGCAGGAAGTTGAGTCTATAAAAACACAACAATGAGAGAACCAGGGTGGCTTCCTGTTGAAGAGCTGAGTTTAGACTCCCATTTCCTCCCCCTGCCCGCCCCCCCTGTTGCTGTTGTGACGCTGCTGCCGCAGTGCCCTTGAGCCCCGGGGCAGTAAAGTTCCCCCTCTGGACTAAACGCTCGGACGGTCAAACCAAAACAACTGCAGCTTCTATCCCTCGCACAGTCCCAAATCACTGTTCCTCTCAATGTATGGCTTTAGTGAACAGCTGAGGGCTTGACATCTATTAACACGTCAGATGAATGACTAACACTGTGGCCCTGAGGGCAACACACACAAACACGCTTTACAGGGACATGGAAAACTACTGAGTAAACTATTGACAATCCAGTTATATTGTGTCTATTCTGTTGTGATTGTTTGTATATTTAAAACAAGTTCCAAGAATAGATACAGTATAACTTTGCAATACATGGAGGCACATTAGACAACTTGTTTGTGAGTAAAACACACAACAGAACCAAAGCTGAGAGCATTGAGGCTTAGGATAATGTCATTTAACATCTATCTTTATACTGTATTGAAAGTAATAACAGATCATTTTGGAAAAAACCGCTTATTGGCTTTTTTGGTATTCGTTACATGAGAATTCATGTTATAAAAAACAAACATTTCTGAATATGTATCAGTCGTAAATAATCATTCTTAGCAGAACACAGTTTTGATGCTGGCACTTGCAAAAACAAAGGACCTTGATTACAACAATGGGTTTCTGTAAAGCAGTTAGCCAATTATAATAATTATCAACTCTCTTTTTTTTATTTTATTTAAGGGGCTCTTAAATATGTGCAAAAGCTCAATAATAAGAGCTAAGGTGAGCTAAGAGGATGAATGCATTTCTCAAACTATTCCTTTAAATGTGCCATTACATAACAACGTCAACAGTTTTTTCTCTAATATAAAGCTGCGTGCAGACACACATTAAGTCTATGGTCAGTTAGAATTTCCCAGCATGGGTCATTTCAGCTGACTGACTGATTTGTAACGCTACAGTATTCATAGTTGAGTTTTGGGGAAGTGTAGTGGTGCGATGTTCCTGCAGCGACCACCAGTCAATCAAATAGGTTGCACCAATGTGACACCTCTCTGCCAGGTTTCCTGTTGATGTAGGTAGGAGGTGCTCTGTGAGTATTTCTCTGTTTAACCATATAGGGTGTAGCAGCTCGTGATAACACACAGGTTTCCCCTAACAAACAATCCCTTCTTCTGGAATTGCATAGGTTGACTTAATGTGTCTTACAACAAGTGTGTCCTGTAGGGCTAAATGCATGATTCAGTCAAAAAGTGATGACTAGTAGCATAAATGGTGCAGGAGGTAAGGGTGTACTAACTAAAACAAAATTCTACAGAGTTGCTAAATCCGCCTTGCGCAACACAGGGTCTCTATGAATAGTGTGGGACTGACAGTTAGGATCACATGCTTGTTACTCTGGGAGCTCTCTGTCATCAGACCTCAATACTTTCACAGAACTCAACTGTGTGTGTAACATCCAGAGCCAACAAAACATCAGTCACTCTAACATCAAATATGTATTGATTTAAATCATAACTTTGTTAATTGTATGCATTATCGACATTCAATTAATTTGTTTAAAGGGAAAGCAAAGGGTTTTTTGTAGTGTGTGTGTGTGTGTGTGTGTGTGTGTGTGTGTGTGTGTGTGTGTGTGTGTGTGTGTGCGCGTGTGTGTGTTGAAAACCAGTCCTACTTCCTGTCATAAACCCTTTCTTTGTATCAGTTGAAATAAAAGTATTTCAATCCACTTTATTGCATGAAATAAGTCTACATCGCTTTTTACATAGAGACAAGAAGAATATATCATTAGTGTTCCCTCTCCTATACTTCACTTCTAAATATGCCTCTTGGTCTCTCTCTTTCTTTCTTTACCATTGTTGCTTTCACTCTACCTCCCGCTGACCCTCACTCATTCCTTTTTCAGACTATCCCTCTCACTTACTCTTTCTATCTCCAATCTCTCTTCCCCCCTCCCTCAGTCTGAGGAATCCACAGCTGTCACTCCCATTCAGAACCTCTCCTCTGCCCATAGCAGCTGGCCTGACTGCGGGGAGTGTGTGTGTGTGTGTGTGTGTGTGTGTGTGTGTGTGTGTGTGTGTGTGTGTGTGTGTGTGTGTGTGTGTGTGTGTGTGTGTGTGTGTGTGTGTGTGCGCGTGCGTGCGTGCGTGCGTGCGTGCGTGTGTGTGACGGCTTGACTGCCTACAGCTGTCACCCAACTATGTCTATATTTATGTTGTTGCTCCGCTGGTGCATACTTGAGTGTGTTCAAGTGTAAATGGTAGTGTGTGTGGATGTCGACAAGTCTAAGAACCAGTCTCTGCTGGGTATGTGTGTGTCTGTGTGTGTAACAAGGGTAGCGAGATGTAGATGGGCCTCTTAAGTGGGAACATTTAGCTGGCCTTCACATCTCGGAGGGTTAAGTGAGGACACCTAAATCATCCACGTGTTTCTTGTAATATTTATATCTCCCTTTATGAAAGCCCTCCTCAAAGGAAGGATGAAATGATGTTCTCATCTTCTACAGAATAGAAATCCACGCTAAGAAACTCCCAAATGATCTGTCACGTTATGTAGAGGAGTACTTTGTGTTCTTCTCCCCATTTTCTTTATACTGACATGTGGAGATTTTGCAGAAACGCAATGAGTGTTAACGTGTCGGTAGAGAGCAAAAGTAGGATGTATTTATGCAAAGTAAGTCAAACTGATTGATGAGTTATTCCTTGATGACTCAACGATGAACTTTTAACGAGCACCATTATCACCATTTAATGCTACATCAGCACATCAGAAAACAAAACTTTACCACCCATTTTGTGGCAGGTAGATGCAGCAAGACTCAACAGTGGGACAATGGCAATGCGTAAGCCATATATTATCACTTACAATGAAATGTACTTGTTTTAATGCTTGAATTTCAGATTCTGCACAAACAGTTCTTCATTTTAAGAAGCTAGACATTACCAAGAATTAGCGTGTTGTTGAAATGTTAGAAATGCACAATAGTAATAGAAGAATCAGAAAATGTAAAGTACAAGGACGTCATTTTTTGTTTTTGGTGTCTTATCAAATTCAAATAGAGCTTTTGTTTAGGGTCATGCTAAACGTCTGGAGAAAATCTATGTTTTGACAAAAAGTGATCACGGGAAACAATGTTGCCAAACGACGGGCTTCTATATTTGGCTGCCTTTTGGTCCTCTCAGAGAGATTTATGAACGTGGTGCGAGCTCGTTCAAGAGGAATCCTAGTAAGCGATTGCATCCTGCTCTGCTTCAAACAAACAAGTGCCTTAAGGTCTGCATGCCAATAATAAAGCTATTTACATAACTCACACACAGGTCACAACGCACACACACACACACATTAACATTCCTCGTCTGTCTGTCATCTTTAGCTCAACTTGGTGTTGCATTTGGCCTGAAGCTGGAAGTTTAGAAGGACTCATTCATTACACCCAGGTAATAAGTGAATGTCTGTCAGAGAGAGGAGACACCAGGTGTACTGTGCAGTTTGACACATGACAGACAATGCTCCTCCTGCACCGACTACAAAGGCACAATCTAAGAGTCACCACTCAGTCACTGCTCGGCAATCTGCTGTTACTCCAGTCAACAAACATATCTCTATTATCAATTCGGAACAATCCTCAAGGGAAAATACAATAAGACATTTTGAACATTAGCTTTGAAGGTAACATTACTACACAGACAGGGAAATGAGCACCATGTCTGATTGACAAGTAATCTATTGGATTGGTTACAAACAGATGGCATTCACTGTTTGGCTCGTGGACACTTCAGCATAGTCAAAAAGGAGGCGGTCTTCTGTGTCTGAAGTGATCTGCAAAGCCTCTTTCACACATGCACTGCATCTCTCACAACATGTTTAAGAGATGTGAGAGTGCACATGTCCAAAGCATTCAGGCCAGATACTAAACTGATAGCTGTTAGCTTTCTAGTACACTGTCAGTGAAAGGTCCGTGTATGGGCACATTGTTGGGGAAATTCTAATGTTTCTAGGCTTGGTGGAACTAGAGGAAAACAAGCATCAGTGAGTGAAGGAGTTATTTACAAGGCAGCAAGAGCGTCTGATTGATGAGACGACCGGACTAAGGATCTGTCTGTAAGTAACCAAAGTTGTCAATTCAAACGCAAGAGATACACTTATTATAAACAACATGTTGACTAAACTTTACCACTTTTTTTACTTTAACCAAAACCCACTTTTTTCCATAACATAACCATGTTGTTTCAAGTAAAGAGAGAAGTAGTTTATTTCTGTATGCATGCAACAAGCAGCGAATTGACAGCAGGAAAATCTTTTCATTAGAATTATGAGAAACATTGTGTGACGGTATATTGACTCATGCACCACACCTCACTTCAACCAAACATCATTTGCATTACGTTTCCAGTATTTTCCACATTACACATTAAAAATACACTTACTTAAAATGTATGTGCTTAGTCAAACTCCCGATTTACTTTCTCTGAGATCTCAAAACATTTTTATAATCACTGCAGTGTCGCACTTTACCTGAACACGAACACACACTTCTGCTTTTAACATCAAACACATTCTCCACATTTCCAAACAGATAAAGCCACTCAACGCGAAAGCAGCTCACTGAAAGGGATGCTCCCCCCCTTTATCTTGTATAACACACATGGGATACTCACACTGATACTTGAAAACACAATGCTGGGTTACACAGAAAAATGCCACACAATGATTCAGTGTTCATTGCTTAAGCTCTTCACAAATATGTTTTGCAAAGCTGAAAGGGAAAAGATTTCCAATGAGCTGAATGATCTTGCTGTTATCAGTGGTGAAAACAGTGAGTCATGAAAACAGTGGTGACTTGGTGACTGATACACTGATAGTCTGTGTGAGTGGAGGAGAGATTGGTAGCTACAAAGACTACAATCAGCAGCACAGGCCTTTCTGCTGATAACAACCAGAGCAGCTTAGCCTAGCAAAAGCTCATATTAAAACATTGGTCAAGTTGAACACAACTTTGGTTATAAATTGTGCTATGAAACAAAGACAAGTTCCCCATTTCCCTTTCAGTTCAATAAACTGGTTTCAAATATTTAAAAAAATGTAATTTAATAAATGCGAAAGAGAAATCACTAACGGTAAAGACCTGCATCTTGACTTCCCCGCTCATAAACCTAACAAAGGGGCAAGAAACTCCAATAACTTATGATGTATTCGCTGTAGAGTATGACCTTATCACATGGCGATTTTGTTTATAGGGACAACACATTCTCAGACAACGGAAAAACAATGTTGGTTCCTCTTGCAATTGCAAAACATGAATGATCTCAAGTGTTGGTGTAGAATTAATCAACATTAATCTTTGATCTGCCTCTGTTACTTACTTCCCTTTGTTATTGTAATCTACATTTCATCTATATAAACATACACACTGGGAATCTATCTCTTGTACTCTCTGCCTTTTTTTCAACTGTTCTCATCTTATTTTTCATTCCTTGGTAAAAGTTAACGTGTTCCAGGAAGGAAGCTTCATGAATATGCACAGTCACACTCGGCTGTCTGCACGGACAACAAAGGCAGAAGATATTAACATTCCTGCACATGCTCTGCACTCTGGTCAGGGGTGAAAGCGTGCACACATACACACACACACACACACACACACACACACACACACACACACACACACACACACACACACACACACACACACACACACACACACACGCATGCACACACGCACGCACACACGCACGCACGCACGCACGCACACGCACACGCACACACAGATGTGAAGGGCTTTGAGCAGAAATAACATTATCTGCATTTAGGAAGGCTTAAAGTAGCTGGAAAATCAATAGTTACCTTGCCAAGTCGGATATGTTTTTGGCTCGGTTTTTTCTATTTGCCTGTCTGTCAGCGGAAAAGCTACTGGCCCAATGTTCATGAATCTAAGTGGAAGGATGTAGCATGGGCCAAGGAAAAACATATCAATTTTGGAGAACATCAGAAATTGAAGGCCAATTTATGACATGTGTTTGACTTTCGTCAATGCACAATAGGTTAATTGTGCTAGACAGGACAACTAGGAAAGTTGTTGTTTAAACACTCTGAGAGCACTGAGAAATAAAACACATCTTCTCATGATCACACAGACATTTTAAGAACTACTTCCCAACTTGGGAAATGGGTGAATTGGCTCGGTGGAGGTCTGTGCTCGAGTGCCATTCTAGTTTTGATTTGTAACAGAGTTTAAACACTTTTCACACTTTTCTTTTGATTCAGCGACAGGTTGGTAAACAGCTAGCTATTGCTAAATTATTTATCATTTATACCTGAAATGTGATTATTTTGTGTTTTTTATGTGTCTTCGTAGATGATAGCAAACTACATTTCTTTGGGTTTTTGGACTGTTGCTCGGACAAATCAAGTAGTTTTCAATCTGAATGCTTCGTCTTTGGATTATGTTGATGGCAATTTTCATGTGAGAGTTAGCTTATAGTAACATAAATAACACTTTCCCAGACTTCACAACAACCATAACTCAGCACATGAGTTGTAATGGCCTGGGGCCCTGTTCACTATGTTTCCTTGTTCAATGAGTTGTTACCCATGACATAACTCTAAGAAAACCGAGGTATTGTTAAGGTTTTCTAAGAATTTACATTTCTGTGAAATGTAGATCCTTAGCCATAATCAACTTTTAAGAGGCTTGATAGGTTCTTAACCAGAAGAGAAATTGGTTTGTGCTCTGGTTTATGGTAGACCAACACCGCTTACTATATACTGTATATCGGACGGAGCGTGTTTTAGCAGCTTAGGGCAACTTTTAAGTAAATGTTTTCAATATGAGTAAAGCATTCAACCCCAGCGTTTGCTTCCTGATTGCGTCTCATTTTCTTTTCAATGCCTTGTGTATTTGCAGGAGCACGCTAAACACCTCGAGTTGAAAAACTTCAGCAAAGAGTCTCAAAGTTTTTTTTTCTGATTGTGTAATCGGATAAATTAAGAGGCTGTTGATGTTTCCCAGAGCTATGACTTGACAGAAGTTACAATGATATGAACAGAAAACAGTAGCATTAGGTTGGTTCTTGAGATTTCAGGTAAGTTGTTTTCACCATATTAAACCGTTCTATTAATGGTACTATTTAGTCACAGTTCATGTTTGAAGCTTCTGATAGTTCTGTTTTACAGTGAGCTCATGTGGCATACATTAGTTAGAAATGTCATACATTAAATATAATGTAACACATGATAATAAGTGAACTTACCACATCAACACCTCTGAATATGATAAAGAAGAATACCAAACATGCATGCTGATAAATCGCTGCATGCATACCACTGTGCTATCTATTATACTACCTCCTTGTGATATTGAACATATTCCACCCTTTTGCAGAGTTCACTATTCCCTCATATTTCCAGCTTTCTGCAGTAGTGTTGTCTGTTTTCTGGTAAGTGGTGTGCACACACCCAGACAGACACAAACACAGGTAGACAATAAATAATGAAATAAACATGCATGGTGTCTCTCCTCCTTCACGTCACCTGGCTGTTGATATCAGCTTGAATCTGCAAACATCACTGAATGCAATTCCCCATCAACACACTCACAGTCTAATCTAAAGGCAGGATCCCATTGAGAAAAGACAGGATCTTATTGCCTCTGTACCAACGACAAGCTATCTGATCCGAGGTCAGTGTCAGTAACCTCAGTGCTCTGGAGTGAATGTGAGCCGTCCATTACTCTCTGCGAGGTGTCTGGTTGGAAAACTTGTGATTGAAGCTAGACTGATATATAGGGCAGGCTTTCAATTAGATATCATTATATCAATGTAAGCATTCAAGCATGCATAATACCGGATGAGCATTCCTGACAGAGCTTCAAGCTTAAAATAAAAAAACTAAGCTTCATAAATGATTCAAATTGAATTTTAATTTAAAATATGTTTTCTTTCTATTTAGGCACCCAAATGTTCCCATCACTGAATGAATAAGGTTTGGTCAGAATACCTCGATGAGCTACTCAACATTGCGGGCTCACATAGTTTAGTGGAATTAAGCTATCCAAAAAAATTGGATTGAATACAGTGTGTATAACCTGAGATTTAAAATGCTTTTTTAGATCCATGCAGGTTTTCTAAAAGATATTCAAAATGTTTCCATGACTTTTCGAGGACCGATTATCAAAATGTCCATCACCATTCGCATCATATAATTACACATCAGAACTGCATGGTATATTGTATTTCAAATCCTAACTGTTTAAAACATATCCTGCAAACTTCTCCAATGTCTTATAGTCAGTTATGTTCCTATGTATTTAAAATACTGTAAACAAAAAGCAGATTCCCTTTATTATCAAGAACCAAGTGTCAAGCATAAGCTAAATGTCATCTGGTTATACTTCCAGTGTACAATTAGTGCACTTGATTACAAACTAATTTAGAATAAAAATCTGAGAAGCAATGCAGCACCACAAATAGCCTACATAATGCATAACATTAAACATTTACTCAAATGTAATAACCACTTGCTCTACATTATTTAACATTTCAGTTTCAAACCCCAAGGGAGATAACTGTAACAATTATTTATATTAAGCATAACAGAATACCATGACATTCCTTGGCCTGGAATATGAGTTTTAAATTCAATGACTCTCCCAAGCTTTCCATGACCGTGGGAACTTTTGTCCAAGGTTTCTGGTTCGAGCAGTGGGTGAAAATTAAAGCCCACCCCCCCCAAAATGCCACAGGAATAAATCCTTAGGAAAACTGGATTAAGTGTGTCTACGTGATGGTGCTGTGTGTGTGAGAGAGCCAGAGAGCGAGTTGGATGCAGACTGCAGCTGGAGGCCAACAGCACACCAATTACCCAGCTGACCACAGCAAGGAGCCTGTAGCTCAAAGGTTAACGCAACATAAATTGATTTGACACACTACTAAAATGTTAAGGACAATGTTACCTCAGGCCACACCGCATACACTTACACACAAGCCTCTGTGTCCTAGTTATACGTGCAGAGAGACAGAAAGAGACACACAATAAACCGCCATGAAAAGAACACACATACACACAAACAGTGCCATGGGGCCCCTTGGAGCGCATTATATTACATTACCCCTGACATATCAAGTGATTTCATGCACCTAGAGGCAGGACAATCGAGCCATTTGTTCAGCGAGTCAAAAATAGCCTCCTCCTTCCCTGTCGTCTACTATTACTACCATTACTACCACAACTACAGCACATCTTGCGTCTGCACTGCTTTTTGGCTTTAGGGGGTCCCATAGGTCAAAAAGGACCACAATATTTCTTCAGAGGTCATTATGGTTGTTGATCAGTAAAAATAGGTGATTTTCTTTTCGGGGGAGGGGTCCACAGACGGAATTTAATGACTTTTGGAACAAAAACACTACGCACACAAGGAATTTAATTCGGAGTGTTATTTAGTGTTGGATAAACAGGATAGTAGTCGCAGCAGTGTTACCATTCCTGTATGCTGTTCAGTGATATATATATAACAGCAGCGCTCAATAAAGAGCAATACTGTTAATGAAATTAGGTCAGGTTACTGCAACGTATAAAACCAGTGAGGAAGAGAAGGATAAAGGATAAAGAAAAAACATTAAAACAGAGTTTTACAGGAGATTTGTTTAATAAAGCTTTGTCACTTCATCAACTCTTTATGATTAAATGTTGATACTTCCACAAAAAAGTAATAATCTTTGGTCAATCCTGCACAATAGTGACATATCAAAATCATTTAACATAGAAGCTCTGCCTCGAACATTTTTAAGAAAAAAAAGAATGTATGTAAATCCAGAAACAATTAGTCAACTCATGTAGGATTTAATTAACTTACATTTTGACTATTTAAATGATCAATAGTTGTTTGGTTTTCTTTTTCCCCAGCATTTCCACTTCATCTACTGTAACTAACACTTCCTCAGCTCTCACATTTAGCACGAATCAGTGACAAAGAAAAACAAAGAGCCTGAATCAGCTGACCCAAGTGGTTGGAAAGCAAGACCAGGAAGAGGATATGTGATATTGTTATCTGGCCCTACAGTTTCTCCCTACTTAAGTGAGCCAGACAGGTACTGTTAGTGTGCACACTTCCGGAAAAAACATGTGTTTGAGTCTTTTTTGGGAAGAGTTTTGCGGTTACTGCAAATCCTGGTGGCCTGCAGGACTATTATAGCAGTCTGGGTAGTTTAAAAGGCTGTAGAAGCTTTTAAAAAACACATCTGGCCCAGACTGCTGCCACCTTAGACTGATAACCAGTCTCCAACTTCAGAGACGGCTGCGCCCGGCACTAGTTAATAGAAGCTTTAATGTGAGGTTATATGGAGTCAGGTGAGATAGATTAGAAAGGAAGACAAAAGGAGAAAGAGCCAGTGTCAGTTGCCCTGCGTGGACAACACACATGTAACCAGACCCTACAGCCAAAGCCATGACCTCACCGGGTTTTTCCGCACACACACGTACACACACAGGGCACATAGCGGGGCCTTGGTTAGCATACAGTCAGCGGAGCCTGGCACAGCGAGAGCCGGCTCCCATTCAGAGAGTCATGCATTGTAATCCTACACAGTGTGATCACACAGTGGAGAATGCTAATCTAAACTAAAAAGGCAGGACACAAAGAAACAGCCGGGTGACTTGTTCCTGATGGGTGGAGCAGCGGATCAAATACATTTTGATCTCAGGTGGAAGAGTCAGCGCTAAGTTTCATAATAAGTTGAAATGTTTGGGGGTTACCAACGGTTCTTTACACCCTGCGTCATACCGGTTATCAATGTAGAGTAGACATCTTTATTGTCTAACCATAAAACCATTCTAATGAAAACACAGCAGTTACGTGACAAATGAAAAACACTTGCAATGGACATTTTTGGGGGAATATTTGCCGGAAATAAGTTTCTATGTTTCCAGATCTAATGTCTGTTTCAATTGCCCAGGGACACATTTGAAAGATGAAATGCCAGGATTTGAAGTATACCAGACCACAAGGAAGAAATCGGAAAGTTATTTTGAAGTTAATCCTACTAGTGGATATCAGCATCATTTCCCACATGACTTATCAGAACTCAGGATTACATCACTTTTTAAAACAGGATGTGTTGTTTTACCGAACACGCTTAACGAAAAATATATTGTGTTGAACAAACATGTAAATGTAAAGTCTGACATATAATTTACCACACTTATGCATGACCCGCAGCATTTCTAAACCCACACGTAAAGAAACACAGCAGGCCGAGTACGTCTTTCCAACTAGGCCAACACCTGTTCTGCACTTTACTGCACTTCTTCTGAGAATGAAACAGCTTAGATCATTCTCACTGGAAAAACTTCTGTCACCAAGGCTGTGTAATGTCTGTGTGTGTTCGCTGTAAACATGTTGTAAAGAGGACAAGATGTAGTGGTCCTGAGGGGGTTGATTGTAGACTAGCAGCATTTTTCAATACGAATGTTTCAGAGCTACTGGCGGTGGTCTAACTTTAACAAGTCAAATATAAAAAACCTAAAACACAACTACTCATTAAGTTACAGTTGGTATTAGGGCTGCTCAATTAATTGTATTTTAATCGCAATTACGATTTTAGCTTGCAACGATTATGAAAACAACATAATTGAAATAAAACGAATATTTATTTTCAAAAAAAATTTTTTATTGGTTTTTCAGTTTAATTATACATCGAGTTCAGGGTAATCAACTGTTCAAAACATACTATTCAAATGTTTTTTTTCAATAAATGGATGTTTTCAAAGTAAATGGATAATCGTTTTTAATAATCGTGATATCAATTATTGACCCAAATAATCGAGATTATGATTTTTGCCATAATCGAGCAACCCTTGTTGGTATTTAGTGTGCTATCTTTAGAGTTTAAAAGTCCTACCTGCCACTGCAAGAAATATGTTGTTCTGTATGTCTGTATTTATGATGTTCCTGTAGGTGCTGACTCCATCTGTGGAGACAAAAATAAAAGAGTGAAATGCTGCAAAAATAAACAACATAACACTTTATGAATAAAACAAGCAAACGTGTTAGCTCTGAGCTACAAAACAATGCTGTTGCATGTCTAGAATTCTCATTTCAACACCATAAACTATCCCAGAGAAGTTGCTGTAATTCTTGCTAGTGGCCAACAGAAGCAGCTAAAAGTCATAGATGACTCAATGCTGCTTTAAAGTTTGTATTAGCAGACTTGGCCACCTGATGGGTGCGGCTGGGCACAATCTCGTGATGTAATCCCTAATATTTCACACGGATCTGTATATAAGGATCACAAAATGTGTGTGGGAAAGGTGGCTTGGCAGAAATGAACACACACAATTGAGTCGAAGAAAGTAGAAAAGTAGGCAACTAGTGCGTGCGTGCGTGTGTGCGTGTGTGTGTGTGTGTGTGTGTGTGTGTGTGTGTGTGTGTGTGTGTGTGTGTGTGTGTGTGTGTGTGTGTGTGTGTGAGTGTGTGTGTTGTGTAGTGTGTGTGTGTCGTGTGTGTGTGTTGTGTAGTACGTAGTGTGTGTGTGTGTGTGTGTGTGTGTGTGTGTGTGTGTGTGTGTGTGTGTGTGTGTGTGTGTGTGTGTGTGTGTATCAGCTGTGTGTGTATTACCTGTGTGTGTATTA
>NW_011352462.1:53194-59304 GCF_000735185.1 Notothenia coriiceps
CAGCTGGATGTGCCTGGGAACACCTCCCTAGGGAGGCGCCCCAGGTGGCATCCTAACTAGGTGCCCGAACCACCTCAACTGGCTCCTTTCGACGCGAAGGAGGAGCGGTTCAACTCCGAGTCCCTCCCGGATGACCGAACTTCTCACCTTATCCCTAAGGGAGACACCAGCCACCCTGCGGAGAAAACCCATCTCGGCCGCTTGTACCCGCGATCTCGTTCTTTCGGTCATGACCCATCATTCATGACCATAGGTGAGGGTAGGAACGAAAATGGCGCGGTAGACAGAGAGCTTTGCCTTCTGGCTCAGCTCCCTTTTCGTCACAACGGTGCGGTAAAGCGACTGCAGTACCGCTCCGATTCTCCGACCCATCTCACGCTCCATTGTTCCCTCACTCGAGAACAAGACCCCGAGATACTTGAACTCCTTCACTTGGGGTAAGGCTCATTCCCTACTTGGAGTGGACAGTCCATCGGTTTCCTGCTGAGAACCATGGCCTCAGATTTGGAGGTGCTGATCCTCATCCCAGCCGCTTCACACTCTGCTGCGAACCGATCCAGTGAGTGCTGAAGGTCGCAGACCGATGAAGCCATCAGAACCACATCATCTGCAAAAAGCAGTGGTGCAATCCTTAGTCCACCGAACTGCAGACCCCCTCCCCCACGACTACGCCTCGAAATCCTAACCATGTATATTACAAACAGGATTGGTGACAAAGCGCAGCCTTGGCGGAGGCCAACCCTCACCGGAAATGGGTCCGACTTACTGCCGAGGACCCGGACACAGCTCTCGCTTTGGGAGTACAGAGATTGGATGGCCCTGAGTAGAGACCCCCTCACCCCATACTCCCGCAGCACCTCCCACAGTAACTCCCTGGGAACCCGGTCATACGCCTTCTCAAAGTCTACAAAACACATGTAGACCGGATAAGCGTACTCCCAGGCCCCCTCCAGGATCCTTGCGAGAGTAAAAAGCTGATCCGTCGTTCCACGACCAGGACGGAATCCGCATTGTTCCTCCTCAATCTGAGGTCCGACAATCGGCCTGACCCTCCTTTCAAATTAAAAGATAGATTACGTAAATAGGATTAGATGCTATAAACTACCTATAACATCTTTGAAATGCAGCAAAAAGAAAGCAAATGTACAATGATCTTAAACAACACAACGTTCTTATAGATTTACAGCAGTTAAAGTTAGTTATAGTCTTTTGGAGATAGTTTAGTTTTTTCGGAGGGATGTTCGATTAAACAAAACACATTTTCCAAGATATCACAATGACAAACGTAATGGCTGATAATACAATTACTTACTGAGATTATGAATTGTATTTCTTAATATGCATGTTTCACTGCAAGGACGCCTTAAAATATGTACAGTGGTGAATATAAATGAATGTATCTTGAAAAGTATCTTAAATATTTTCTGCTGTTTTCTCTTTAGAGCCCGAAATGGACAAGGACTCCAAATGATCCACGAAGTCTTCCTCCTACACTTCTTTAACGAACGTCTCTGACAGTTACTTCATGTGAGAACAGATTTGAGGCTAGAAGAAGCACATGATGTTTGTTTGTGTGCCTTTAAAAGGATAATGTGATCTTGTTTGTCTGTACTGTGCAATAATGATAGTAACAAATGATATATTATATTTTATTAAAGCAACACTTTCAAAAGAGAACATGTTTTCTGATTCACAGGACGTGTAGGTGTGAGTGTGTGTTTGTGAATTGCAATGAATGTGTAGCATAAAACAGAAAAGGCCTGGATGAACAACAACACACACACACATTTTTTCCATGATCTCACATGCATTTGGCTATATTTCATGTTTTTCATAAAGTCAGAACCACAGACACACACACACACTAAAAAATGGTGAGCTTAGCAGCATAACAACATGCTATAACAAAAAAAATGTTCATTTATTTTTCTCTTCTTTAGAGAGAAGACACATCTGAGTGGTAGATTCATTTGTATATATGATTCGGCATAGTTATTTAATAAGCCTATGTAATTCATACAGAACACAGCGTACACTAATCACCATCAAAGGCATGACTCACATAATACATATTTATTTCCTGATGTATTTATGTACTCTCTTATTTTTTAACTGTTTATTTCAGCTTTATTTCTTTCCAAACTTTCACTTTTATTACTGGATTTTCTTTTACTTTTTTATTATTTTTACATATTTTGTATGCATACATTTACTCATGCTTATTTATTATGTCTTTATTCTCATGGCATTCTCAGTCCTCCATAGATTGTAGTGTACAGTGTGTAGAATAGTAAGTGATATGATAGACACAATTGTGTTTAGGGCACTTTAACTGCTTTACTGAAGGCATATTGGTTTCGTATAAAATCTAAATGTACTTACCTTTGTTGCAGTTCATTTGTACTGAACACATAATAAACTCCAAAGATTTAATCATTGACCTTATCACATGAGTGCAGCACCGCCGCACGCTTTTATCCAATCACAGTCGGAGCTTGAAGCGTATCTCGGCGCTGATTCGCCGAACCACCTGTCCGTCATGTGTTTAGGGCGTTGCCTTTCTCGGCAGCTGTCAGATGCAGAGCTTCTCCTGTAAAACGGCCGAAAACACGGCAGGACAGATGAATATCGGACATTTGTGAACTAAAGCAGTCTTTTAGAAACAAAGGTAAGCACTTAATTTCTTAACAAGTCGTTTTTAGTGATATATAAATGCCAGGTGTTGATGATAAAGCTTCTAACGGTTGTTATTCCTGATGTTTTTAGCACCTAGCTAGTGCTAACGGTCACCTGGCAGTTACAATGGAGCAGTTGGATTTGTAGGCTGTTTATCGCATGAATATTAAGTGACGTAACATTGCCGTTAAATAATAAAATAGAGCATTACATGAACCGTTACTGAGCTAACTGTTTCGTTCAGGGGCGGAACCAGCAAATGGTTAGAAGGGGGGCACCATGAGAGACTGTTTATCATCCAGAAACACCCTTATTTACATTAAATATTAATATCATCTGCCTTGTTTTAGGCTCCCTGTAGTGGGAAGTAGGGCTTCACAATTAATCGGTCTCACCATGGACTATTTTTCAATTATATTGTGAATAGTGTTTAAAAAAGGAGAATTCAGCAGAGTATAAGGGGCACTATGAGAGACTGTTTACCTGACAGAAACAGCCTATTTGACCGTAGATATTAATATAATCTGCCTTTCTTTGGATTCCCTGTAGTGGGGAAGTGTTGTACAATTTATTGAAATGTATAATCATAATATTTTTCTGTTATATTGAGAATAATGTGTTCCCTTTGTCACTTGTCATACCAATACTACACATATTTTATTTTTAAGGGTATATCTATATTTCATCTATATTCCATGTACATATTGCTATTGTTATAATAGTTTTATTAAAAATAGATTTGTATCTTTATTTGTTGGTCCTTTTCTTACAGTGTAGCTTCTTTAACTGTGTTTACTGTATTTATGTATGCACCAAATACATCAAGGCAAATCCCTTGTATGTGTTAACCTTACGTATTTTTGTATGCCGACCCGGAAGCTAGCATCTCCCTGGTTCCCTTGACAAAAAGCCAATGGGATTTTTCCATTGGATTTTGGAATATTGCAGAAAATAAGCTCTGTGGCCAACACATGTTTATGATACTTACACGTTTTGTTAAGCTCTTTGTGTTAACACTGTTTGTAGGAGCGTTGTACATCGCCACTCATTGTACATCCCTTGTTTCCTCCAGAGTGCTGATCCTCCCCAACCATCTAGCGGACCATCGGACCCCCATCATATCCTCATCATGGAGGCCGCCAACAGCTACGTGCTCATCCACGGGAAGAACATATCCCAAAATACCCTGGCAGGCTCTGCAGCCGGGCCCCACATGTCCATTGATAAGCTGTTCCCGGCTCTCCTCGAGTGCTTTGGCATCATATTGTGTGGCTACATAGCTGGCAGGTAGGCAAAAGCAGTTAACACAATCTCGCAGTAAACACAATCTCACAATTTCAAGGGATTATTATAACGCCGATACCTTTAGGGAACAGACTTGCAAAAGGCCATTTAAAAATGTCATAAACCAAGTGATAACTACAACAGTGAACCTTCTGTGTTCATGTTTCTCTCTGTGACAAGACTTAAATCGCACTTAATTCAAACTCAACACAAACAAAGTAAGTCTAACGAAAGCCTTCCTGTCTTTCTACTGTTACGACAATCACCACCTTTGGTTTTGTCTACAAACAAACCACTAATCCACCCAGTTAAATCGGAAAATATACGACACTGAGTAGTCTTTCATAGTCTTTTAAGTTGGTGTCACATAATAAGCTAGCATTTCAAGTTTTTGCTATATGCTGGAATTACCAAATCAACATATAAATAGTTATACGTGAACAACATCTGTGTGTTTATTGCTAACTCTTCTATTTGATCCTACAGGGCAGATATCATCACACAGAGCCAGGCGAAGGGTTTGGGGGCCTTTGTGTCTAAATTCGCTCTTCCAGCTCTGCTCTTTAAAAACATGGTGCTGCTGGACTTTGGGGACGTCATCTGGGCGTTTCTCTGGAGCGTCATGGTCGCTAAGGTTGGTGGCTGACTGTCTGTTTATGTATCTTATTTAATTCACTTAAAAAAAAAATAGCAACCTGTATTCAAGGTCATACAATGAGGCATGTTTTGTTTTCTTTACTCTGCCTGTAAATACATACATAGTACATGTAGTGACAAACCAATAACAAGTACACAATATATGTATTTACTTTCTTTGTTATATCATGGTGTAGAATTTTAAGAAGTCATGTGATTATAACCTACATTTGAGGCTCCTCTCCTGCAACCTAATTTAATTTGTTTTTGTTTCATTGGACTTTTATGTATTTTATTGTTATATTAAGTATGTAGCACTAGCAGTGTTGGAGGAGCTTGCGATTTAAGATTTCCGTAGCCCAAACAATGCTGTAGCTTTTGTGTGTATGAAAAATAAAGCCTTTGAATGTTTGCATGCTGTGTGTAGGTGACGGTGTTTGCGCTGGTGTGTGTTCTGACTCTGATGGTGGCCAGTCCAGAGTGCAGATACAGCAAGGCGGGTCTGTACGCCATCTTTGCTACGCAGAGCAATGACTTCGCCTTAGGATACCCCATAGGTGAGGAAGACACTGATGCTTTCTACTCAAATGATCTTGAAAATACAGTTTTTAAAAAGATCCCCTATCATACAGTTTTTCATCAATATATCACTGGTGTCAGATATATCCAGAGCCTGTCTCTGATTGGCTGAAACACCAAACAGATCATTGCAGCATTACCCATAATCCCCTCTGTTTCAGCCCTGTTTCCAAAGTGCTGATTCTCTGTCTGTTACTTTAGATGAAAATAAGGAGCCCCTCCCCACGCCCCTCTGAGAGAGATTTGGTTCAAAAGAACCAATGGTGCTCTAGGAGGAGATTCAGGTGATATAAGGGGGGGGTGTTACCTTGGTTGGCTCCTGCCCCCCCTCCCTATGAGCCCAGTGGCCGTCTGCGAGACACAGCCAAAAAACAATTAATGACATCATAAAGTGGCCAAAATCTATCAGCTCTTTTCAGACAGGTTTTTTTTATAGAAATGGATCAAAAAAGGAGAGAGATCTTTGTTCCCTGAAACTTTCAGAGGTCTCTTCCACAGAGGGGACACATGTTGAATGAAGAAGAAGACATGAAGAAGAGGCCGGACACATGTTGATGTAAGAAGAGACCATGAGAAGAGGGAACACATGGTTGATGTAGACAGGAGTAATGAAGAAGGAGGGACACATGTGATGTAGAAGAGACATGAAGAAGAGGGGACCACATTTGATGTAGAAGAGACATGAAGAAGAGGGGACAGCCATGTGTTGAGTAGAAGAAGAAAATGAAGAAAGAGGGACACATGTTGATGTAGAGAGACATGAAGAAGGGACACATGTGGATGTAGAAGAGACATGAAGAAGAGGGGACATATGTTTGATGTAGAAGAGACATGAAGAAGAGGGGACACAATGTTGGAGTGTGAAGAGGACATGGAAGAAGAAGGGAAACATGTTGATGTAGAAAGAGCATGAAAGAAGAGGGGACACATGTTGA
>NW_011352462.1:59349-64780 GCF_000735185.1 Notothenia coriiceps
TGTGTGTGAATCTGTGTATGTGTATGTGTGTGTGTGTGTGTGTGTGTGTGTGTGTGTGTGTGTGTGTGTGTGCGTGTGTGTGTGCGAGAGAGAGTGTGTGTGTGTGTGTGTGTGTGTGTGTGTGTGTGTGTGTGTGCGCGCGCAGTGTTTTCACAGGGAGTTGTGCAGAGTTGTATGGAGGTCACAAACTGCACTGTACAGCTTCAAAACTTCAGACAGAAATCCACCACGCAGGACACACATCAGTAAGACACCCAAACACACGTCCGACTGTCAGTCTGTCTCTCTCTCTCTGTCTGTCTCCCTCTCTCTCTCTGTGTCTGTGTCTGTGTCTGTCTGTCTGTCTCTCTCTCTCTCTCTGTCTGTCTGTAATCCCCACAGTTATCATTGTATTTTATTCCTCCTACACCAATAATAAGGCTGCGTTCAAATAGTCCTTTTTGCTTAGGAAGTTTCCTTACTGAGAGAAATTATCAAGAATGTTATTGAGGTCAAGAATTGTTTTGACCGTTATAATATATAAAATGCCACCATGTTGTATAGGTAAACTTAGTTAACAAAACATTGAGAGTTTACAAGTTTTGTACCAGGTGTTGGCAGAATTTATATTCCAACATCGACCATCAATGTCTTGACTAATTAACAAAGTTTCATGGAAAATTAACTGTTAGTGGATTCATGACCAAACACAAGTGTCTGTCAACAAATGAAATACCTAAAATCTACTCGATGGGAATATTTCCTTAAAGCAATATCTAAAAGTGCTTTATGGAACGACACTTTCCAGAAAACAGAGAACCTGGGTACTTTCAGAATGTCCCCTACTGCAGTGATTTAATCCTTTTGTAATTCCTTTCCTTACAGAGAAGGCTAAGACTCAGCCTGCGGTGGACGTCTCTAAACTCCTGGAGCAAATCTTCTCTTATCACAGGCCGGGATCAACGCCTCCTGCTGCTCAAGGTCAGCATTAAAGGAGTTGAGTAGAGAGTGAGGGGTGAGAAAGAAAAAAGCTTCAGTCATTGAAAACAACAAACACTATCACAGATTTCTTTTATCTTGTCAACAAAGCAGAAAAAGCTGGTTTCGGATTTATACTGGATCATTTTCCCTCATTCTTCCAGTAGTGTAGAAATCTACGTTAAGAGGGTTTAGTTTCTGAGAATTTGTACGAGTCACTTCTTTAAGACTTGTTCATGCACCATTTTTGGCTACCTGTATTTCAGACATTGATGACATTACGTTTAGCTGAAGCTTTATCCAAAGCAACTTATAATCAAAGCAATTTATTATGATGACAGATTCAACCCAGGCAAGATTCCTAAAACTGCATTAGCCCCATATAATCCAAGGCTTTTGAATTACTACAACACATATACATTTTTTAATCAGTCTGTATCTCGGCCATGTTAGATAAGGTTACAGTATGTACATTTTAGACAGGAACATATGGGAAAAGCACATTCAACTCCAAATAACATGTTAATGAGTTACTGAGTCAACACACTCTTATTACCCTGAATCTGTCAAACATACATTTGTACTGCTTTGTTTCCGACATGTTTTGTTCTATGTTTTCCCCCTTCTTCTTGCCCCTTTTATCTCATTTTGTTCCTCTTCTCCACTTCCCCACAGCTCGGCCTACCACACCTCCCACCACCACCACCACCTCAAATGTTCCTAATTGTTCAAAGAGAGAACCAGCAGTCTCTCCTGCTTCTTCTACTACCAAACAAGTTTCTGATGATCTTTCCAAAGTGACTGTTCCTGCTAGCAGCACAACATCTGCAGCATTAGCATCAAACACTTCTGTAATAGAAAGCCACACTTTGACTGAAGCAAAGGAAACTAAAGAGGAAACTGACTCAGTCCTGCTCTCATCAGCACACACACAAGAGAAGAACATCGAGGCTTCATCTTCTTCAGCTCTTACTGTAGAAACCTTGATAGAAACTGCATTAAAATCAGTAGAGCCTGAAATGTCTCCTGTAGAAACACTAGAAGCTAGACCTGCTATTGCTGAGGGT
Organism: Notothenia coriiceps; assembly: GCF_000735185.1. Lineage (NCBI taxonomy): Eukaryota > Metazoa > Chordata > Actinopteri > Perciformes > Nototheniidae > Notothenia > Notothenia coriiceps. Next base: position 61,374 of record NW_011352462.1, read on the forward strand.
GCAATAGATGCTCCAGCTGAAAAAGTTACAGAGTCAGAGGTCTCNGTGTGCCTTGGCAGTCTCAGTCTCCTGTAGAAACACTAGAAGCTAGACCTGCTATTGCTGAGGGTGCAATAGATGCTCCAGCTGAAAAAGTTACAGAGTCAGAGGTCTCGTACACTACCAAGGAAGAACTTATATTAGAATCATCAGTAGAAATAATCAATTCTCCCGTGGAAACACTCGAAACTGGAGCTGTCGTTGCTGAAACTTCAATAGAAACAACTCAAAAAGTAGAAACTAACACCACAGACTTGGGTTGTGGTAACCTCTCACACACTGCGGAAGAAACACCTTTAATAGAAACAACAGAATCACCAGTAGAAGCCAACCATGTTGCTTTGGAATCACTAGAAACAATACCTCATGTTGTTGAGGGTCCAGTAGAGCCTACAATAGACGTCACAGTACATGTAGCATCTCCAAATGTAGAAACCCAAAGCACAGACTCGGGTTCTGTTAACCTCTTGCACACAGATCAAGAAGAACCTTTAATAGAAACCAGTCATTTTACTTTGGAAACAATAGATACTCAAGCTGCTGTAGGTTCAATAGAAACAACAATAGAGGCCAAAGCAGACACAACAACTCAACAAATACAAACCAACAGCACAGTCTCAGATCCTATAAACATCTTGCCCACTGACAAAGACCACACTTTAATAGAAACAGTAGAACCACAAGTAGAAACAAGCCACTCTCCCGTAGAAACACTAGAAACTGAAGCTGCTGTTCTTGAGCATCCAGTACAGAGTTCAATAGATGTCACAGTACATGCTGAGAAAGTAGAAACCAAAAGCACGGACTCAGGAGTCTCATACAGCACCAAAGAAATAGAAACAATAGAACCAGTAGCAGCCATACTTTTCCCATTTGAAACACTTCAAACTCAAACTGCTGATGCTGAAGGGTCAGTAGAAGCTACAGTAGAGACTGAAGCAGAGAAAGCTACTCTGGAAATGCAAAACAACAGCACAGACTTGGGTCTTGTTAAACTCTCACACACTACCAAGGAAGAACCTTTAATAGAAACAATAGAAGCCCACAATCTTTCATTTGTAACACTCGAAACTGAAGCTGCTGTTTCAGAACATCCAGTCGAAACTACAGTAGATGTCACAGCACAAGTAGAGGACCTACAAGTAGAAACCAAAGGCACAGACTCGGGTCCTGATAACCTCTCGTACACTGCCAAAGAAGAACCTTTAATTGAAACAATAGCCTCACCTGTAGAAGACAGCCATGTTGCATTGGAAACACTCGAAACCGAAGCTGCTGTTTCAGAACATCCAGTCGAAACTACAGTACGAGTCAAAACCCAAAGTCCAGACTCGGGTCCTGATAACCTCTCGTACACTGCCAAAGAAGAAGCATTAATAGAAAGGACAGTAGAGACCTCTGCTTTTTCTGAAGGTCCGATTGAGCCCACAATAGAAACTGAAGAAGCTGAACACCTCTCACATGCTGCCTTAATCCTAAATGCACGACACTCCGTTCCTTTGAATAATAAATCAAATGTAGAATCATGCTCGGTGAGTGTAGACGAGGCTCTGCTGATAGCGTCTTTAAAAAACAAAGAGCTCATCCTAACAACATTTTCCGTCGAAGGAGAACAGCTGAAGGAGATTGGAGCGAATGACAAAGCTGCCGTGACAGAAACGGAGAGTTTAAGCGACGATGAGCGAGACGTTTTAACCCAAGTTCCTTCCTCTGTTTCGGAGGATCTTCACGGGTTAAAAGGAACTAGTGGCATGTCAGTGAAGGAGCTTCTCTGTCATGTTCCTGCTGAGCTTTCCAAAACTCCTGAAGCTAAAGGAGAGCACACAGAGGAAGAGGAAGCCATGACGCTGGAATCGATAACTTTAGCAAAAGTCATGGAGGGATTCGGAGGTCTTGAAGATCTGTTAGAAACAAGGAATGCACTGGAGGAAGGAGCTGAGGCACTCGCCAAAGAGGAGGAGATGAGAGTTGAGACCACACAAGAGGACGTTGTTGTTTACGAGGACACGTCAGAGGAAGACATTTTAACATTAGAGTCTATCTCTGAAGCTACAGATGCAATAGAAGCTGAGACCGCTGTCATGCTGGAGGCCATACTTGGTCTTAAACAAGCAGCGAGGCAGCACGAAGAATGGCAAAATGGTGAATCTATTGTCCAGGAAGCAGAAAAGGAGTCCGTAGAGAAGCAAGCGAGCGCGTTGGAGGCTATGGCTGAAGTTGAGGCGTCTCTGGAAACGCTGGAGAACGAGTCTCTGAGCGAAGCCACCGATAGTCTGCAGAGAGAAGCTGATTGTGGAGAGATGGAGGATATGGAGGCTATGGAGGCTATGGAGGCGACTGAGACCCTGAAGATGTCTGAAGATCTGCAGAGAGATGTCCTGACGGAGAAGCGGTTCATTTCTGTTTCTGGACACGAGGAAGGAGTAGGCCCTGTTGGTCAGGAGGTCATAAGAGCGGATATTTTGGAGGGTAAGTCTGACTCCTGAAGTTGTAGAGGAACAGGTAATGAAAAGGGGAGTAGTAAGAAGATATTAGAGATGCAACAATGAATATGCTGAACGTTGGAAAAGGTGTTTTTTTTTTACGTGTTTTTTATTATTTCGGCTTGGCTGTTTGTGTAAGGATGTTACAACCTACATAACAACGAGTCATCTTCAAGGATTCAAGGCTTTTTGTCACGACCTTAACACAAACTGGAGAACCCAAAAGCACGACCCAGAGACAGTCTTGAATGTAGCAAAAAGTGTCTTTTTGATTTCAAGCAAACAGAAAATCCCTCTTAACAGAGTAGGTACTGGATTAAACAAAAAGCGCTCACAAGGAGGAAAAAACAAGCGTAAAAAAAAGAGAATTTAAGATTAACTTAAAGGTGGGGTAGGTAAGTTTGAGAAACCGGATCGAGATACACTTTTTGTTATATTCCATGGAATGCTCTTAACATCCTGATAGCAATGAATATCTGAAGTGCTTTGACAAAAAATCCATTAAAACATTTCATCTGTGTGGAAGCCGTAGCGCTGTAAAAAGCACGACCAATCATCTGAGACGGTCCGGCTAAAGTAACTGGATGGCCTACCTGCCTGTCAGCCTTCCATCTGTGCACAAACTTATCTCGAGCCCTCATTGGTCATGTGCGTGTTCGTGTGTGTTGGAGGAGGGGCTCTGTAAGGAAGTCTGAAGGAAGGGGCAGATTTTTTTCCGGTTGTGTATTCTCAAATTCTAGAGCACTCGAGCTGCTTTCTCCATTCTTACCTACCCTACCTTTAAAGCATGGGGACATGTCTAGAGACACTACATACTGATATACACCGGAAAATGTGCAGAATATGGTCCCTTTAATAATCTTTAATAAACTGCCTATCTACTTT